>NC_052945.1:32621899-32716899 GCF_013358895.1 Oreochromis aureus | reverse complement strand
ACACAATGGTTTCCAGTGGGAGATACATTCATCACTCATCCGTGACACTGGAGAAGTCACCTGGATGAGTGATAAAACAATTTTCCATGGAAAATCCAGAGGAACTAAACTTTGTTGTTGTTTCTTTGGGCTCAATTTCAGCCTCAGGCAAAATTGAGCCCAATTTCTTCTTTCAGAAGAATGTTTTCTTCTGAAAGAAGAAAACATTTGCCAATAATCAGATAAAAACATTGTTGAACCAGGTGGTATTCTCTGGGTTTAAGACCAAAACTGAACTCAGTGAATTGACATTAGACTGGAATTCATAAGATGAATAGAAATACTGCTGAAGCTGAATGATATATATATATATATATGTGTGTATGTATGTGTGTGTGTGTGATCTTTTTTTCTCCAATTCACCATGTCTGTAAAGTTCAGTATGACTGTGGTACATGATACAAAAGAATAAATACAGAACAATAACAACTTTATGTGAATAACTTTACTCTTCTTAAAAATAACTCATAAAACAAGTAAAAGTACAAATGTGTACAAGTTAGAGACTTCCTCAGTAAGTTTACACTCTTTTGGATTGATTTTAATTGTGTGTTAAAGAGAAAGAGATTAGGAGGTAAAGTAGAGGATGCAGAGTCCAACACCGAGGCCGTCTCTCCTGCATGAAGTCCAGGTGCTGGTTTTCCAGTGTGTGCGTCTGATGGCCCAAAGCTGACTGAGAGCTGTAACACCATCCATGGCTGCAGTATGGAACAGATGTGGGTGTGTCCTCATCTCCCAGAGGAGTCCAAATCGTCATCAAACAGCCCTACAGACACAAAAACATGTGAAAATATAAACAACCAGACTATCAGCAGTGATTTAAGTACTTTAAGACCTCTGTGAAAATCATTCACAGTATATATCACAGAATTTAAGGCCTTTATAATCACAGAGCATACAGAGAAAAGTACTAAACTGAATCAATTTCAGCTTTCATTTTCCATGATGTATATTGTATTAATAATTAAATTTCATTATCTGTATCTTTACCACACAGGTGTAGATACTGTAGGTTCAGTGAATGCTTACATTGCACTGATTAGAATATACTGGACATTCAAAGCTAAGATTCAGCGCACTGTGTTAGAGGCTGGGATTTGATGAATTCATCATATATACAACCTTTGATCATCATTTATGTCCAGTTGAGAATGAATCTGTGCACTCACATATTAAATGAACTGAAATCAGTAGTGTGATCTCCAGTCTTGATATAAGGAATGAGAGAAATGACAGCTGTTATTTTAATCAGCCTGTCTCAGTTGTTTTAACTCTAAGTACCACAGAGTAATGTGGTAACATCTGGACTGACGAGTTTACTGTCAGCATTTTAATCGCTAGTTTAAAGGCTGTAGGTTGCAGCCATTGCTCTAACACTGTATAAATGTAACAGGCCTCAGTGCTGGTTCTAACAGTCTGAGCTGCTTCCAGCTTTATTTGTGAAGAGCACAGCAGCTTACAAAACACGTAGCGAGCTCGTACAGCTGCGACGTAAAACTTTCATTAGCTAAGATGACCTTAAAATAACGGGCTACGTGCGGTGATGCTAGCGTTAGCCACGTTAGCACCTTACCTTCAACAGGTGGTCAGACTGTGTAGACGGGCACTCAGTCAGAGGTTGGCTCTCCGCTTTCGCTGCAGGGTCCCTTCATTGTGTTGAGCCGAGTGTAAATCCCGACGCTGAACGGCCTTTTGTACAAGCACACACGCTTCGTAGCAGGGCGAAACTATGAGCTAGAAAAATCCAGGCTGGCAGACAGCCTGTGTCTGACCAACCAATCAGAGAGCTCCTTACATCCCACGGTGTGGCTAATTTGAATAGCCTCCAGCAAGTTGTTAATCGAAGAGCTAATCCAGCAGCTAATCCAGGAGCGAACAGGAAAGGGAAATGGATTTTCAACTGCAGTTTATTAAATTGCAGGTGGAAAAAGGATTTTGACCTGCAGTTTATTAAATTGCAAGTGGAAAAAGGATTTTGAACTGCAGTTTATTAAATTGCAAGTGGAAAAAAGGATTTTGACCTGCAGTTTATTAAATTGCAAGTGGAAAAAGGATTTTGAACTGCAGTTTATTAAATTGCAAGTGGAAAAAGGATTTTGACCTGCAGTTTATTAAATTGCAGGTGGAAAAGGATTTTGAACTGCAGTTTATTAAATTGCAAGTGGAAAAGGGATTTTGAACTGCAGTTTATTAAATTGCAGGTGGAAAAGGATTTTGAACTGCAGTTTATTAAATTGCAACTGAAAAAGGATTTTAAAATGTAGTTTATTAAAGTGCAATTGGAAAAAGTTTTTGAAATGCAAGTGGAAAAAGGATTTTGAAATGCAGTTTATTAAATTGAATTCAAAATGAATTTACAATTGCAGAATTTATTCTACAATTCATTATTAAAGCACAGAAATTTTTATTTCGATGCGCGTGGCTCTTGTGGTCCTCCATAAATTTTCAACCAAGATTTTTTCAGTCACTTCTTACTTTTGCTTTCATTTACTGTTTAAAGACAGGCAGTAAAAAGCTTTTATATAGGCACTTAAAACTACTTGCTTGGACCTGGAAAAACTTGTGTTTGGTTTACCACTTGCTTCTTCAGAACGGTCCCCTGCACACTGAGAAACAGCATAGTAGAACTAGATCCTTGTCACTATTGCTTTATTGTTTCAAGGGACAGACTCCAGAGGAGAACTTGTCCATAAATAAACCATGTCAGCAATTTTGATAGAACAATATTGAGTGATCCCTTGACTCTGCATTATGTATTAAACGATGGGTGGAGGCTTGTTCATCTTTTAGTGGTATTATCTGTACAAAAATAAAATTAATGTGCAGACATTAACCAGGTTGTTGCAGGCAGCTTAAACACAACACACTATCAAAAAACAGCACACTGCAGAAGCACAGAGGCTGGTAAACTCTTCTTGTTAATACTTAAAAATTATAGTGTTCATATGTTTCATATAGTGGGTACATAGTGCCTGTTAATACAAACTAATTGTCAGGCAAGTGCAGCGGGGTGGGGGGGCTTGAGCACCTGCCCCTTTCCTGATGGGTGCCCCAAGTGCCCTTTTCTTGAGGCAATTTTTATTATTTTTTATGTGTGTCTGTGTACCTGGACTCACCCTTGATGGCAGAGTGCTCTGGTTACGAGCCGGGAACAAGCTCGCAAAGAGCAAGTGCATTTTTTGCCACCTTACCGATGCGGAGCTGTAGGGGAAACAAATTAATTGGGAGACACAGACTGATGCAAAGGAAACCAATAAGTAGGGTGTACAGCGTGCACTGTAGTCTATAGCACACAGTATAAGCTTATTATGTACACGTTGGTAAGTTGTCTGACAAATTGAAACAAATCAGCACGCTGTGTGTGCAACAGCGCGACAAACACTACCTGTGCTTTTATTAGCGGCAAAAGCAGGGCTGGTCATTAGCTGCTAGCTAACTGGGTGTCAGGGGTCTGTAGCTCTGTCCACCTGCCTTTCTGGAAGGTTTATATTTCAATAAAAACTATCTGATATGCGTATCCACATAATTATGGATTATTACAATTATGATATTAAAACAGTTTACAGTTTAAACATGTAATAAGCTTTCTTCCTGCACAAAGTGGATAGCCAAACAAACTGAATCATCATAAATACATTATTTTATATTTATTACTTTACTTTTTTAATTCTCATTACTTTATTATTACAGCACTAAGAATAAATAATAATGGAAGCATTCTGAATCAGCACCATGATGCAAACTTGTAGCTATAGTATATACAGTACTCTGGAGAAGGTAAAAATGTCACACACAATTTTAAAACGATTACTGATGATATAACATCGTCCAGACATATCCTGTAAGGAGAGGAAGAGGAAACAGTGATTCAAGAATAAAAACAATAATGAACACAACTGCAATGTTTTTGGTTCTATAACATTTTCTGTCATTACTTTATTATGGATTGGGTGCAAGAGTTGTTAAGTGTGGATAATTAAATAATAGATTAATGCAATAGCAAACTGTGCCTTTTTCTCAGTTGGACAGCAAGTAGAGAGTGATAGACAGGACACAAAGCCTAGTTTACCTCCCACAATATTTTTAATTCATTGCCTTAATATTAATTGCATTTTATTGTTATCTCATAACACTTGTTTAATCAGCTACCATCTCCTATGGACTTTTTAATGTCTATAGTCTCAGATCAACACAGCCCTGCCCTCCAGCACTATCAGCAGCAGGAGCAGTAGCTATCCTGCAACAGCAACATTTACCCCATCAGGTAAAACATAGGCTACATTTACTTTGCATTGTCCCCACCTGATGACAGTGATATAGTATGATGTGAATTCATATTAGATTCTTGATGAATGTGGGTTTTTGTTATTCTACGTGCCCCTTTTTAACTTTGAGCATCTATCCCTTTAAACATCTCTGCATGGCTCTGCTCACTGTATGCTGAGACATCTGCTGTCTCTGGCAGAGGGCTCCACTGAGCCAGTAATCTTAATGAAAATTCTGTTTTTGTCACTGGTTAATCCATAATACATATTTATATATTTGAGGCTCAAATGACTGTTGATTAAACTTGCAAGCACTCTCATGACCAGGAGAGACACGTTCCATCATTATTCCAAAGCGGATTTAGCAAATAAAATTCTGCATGACCAATTATGCAAATTGGGCAATGATGTCATTTAGCAACTTCTAGCAACTTTTAGGACAGCCAATAGCGATTTTCCTCACTGAGGAGTTGCCTTCATCAATATTTATAGCTAAAGACAGTATTTTGGATTTTGTCTCACTGGCTCTCTTGGACAGAGTTTATTCAATAAAGAAAGACACTGAAAATTTTACTTTAGCCTGAGTGATTCATAATCATAAGTCATAGCACTGTGAAATATGGCTGCTGTAGACTCACAACTTAGAAATGGACAAAATACATACACCATACATAAATTAAATTTTAAAATGTGATAGTGGTGATAGGCACTGCTGCTCATTATAATGTAATGTTATATTGTGTGCAAAATAAGTAAATGTAGTTAGTTTTCTGAGTGCAGAGCTGCTGGTGGATGCTCAGCTGTTTCCCACAGACTGACCTGAGTTAAAGATGACAAACACTGAGAAAACTACTGAACACTTTATCAGCGGCTGATATCCAACCACCGGCACACAGCTTTAAAACCTTCGCTGAGTTTTAGCTCTCAGTGATTAAACACTGGATTTAATTCACTCAGGTTCTGTCTGTCAGGTGAAGTTTCACTGTTTTAATTACAACTCAGCAAATCGGTTTGGCTCAGATTAAAGTTAAGTTTCATAACTGTGTAAACTAACATAAGTTTAATGTCTCACTGGAGCACATGTTAGACTGAACCATTCGCTTTTCTTTACTATATGGTGTTCATATGTGTTGGATTTTTTTTACCTGTGAATTTTAAATTAAAGCTAAAATTAAAAATCTTTTTTCATACAAGGAGGAAAGAGAAGGCGCATTTCCACCGAGAGGAGCAGCGTCTGAACAAGCATGCTGTTCATGAATACTGCAAGACTCCAGCGTATCCAGAAATATTACATCATCTGTTTTTTTTAATAGTTTTTCACCTGTGTTTTCAGCACCAGCTGTCTGTTAGAATGATCAGAGTTTACCAAAATAAAAAATAAAATCAGAGTAATATCTGATTTGTGTGGGTTGTTTTTTGGTGTTTCGGTCATGTTACATTTAACTGTTAAAGACCGGATAAAGAGTGATATGAACATATCTATAACTTACCAGAATGAAAATGTCTGGAGCACACCAACAGATATTTGGAGATGGAAAAAAACTAGATATCAGCTCCTCTCACAGCTGCTATCCAGACTAGACGCCTTCTTTTGGTAACATCCGATACATGAGCTGCCTCATGTTGCTTCCAGATGGGGAAAGAATGAAAAGATAAACCATTTTCAACCTTATTCCCTTGCCGGTCGTGCGATCTAACTTTACAACCGACCGCACAGCAAGTATGAACCATAGCTGGTGTTATCCGTGTACTCCTCTTTTGCTAGCGCTTTGTTTGGCCCAGAAACATGGCGCCTCAACCCAAAATCCTGGCCACGCCCCCTCTCGTGACATCACACTCCAAAAGCCCTATCCGGTTGTTCAGTCTGACGTCACTGGCCGTGTCTGGGCCTAAAATCCGCTGCAGGTCCATATATCAAACGATCACTGTGGCATTACTGAGAGTTGAAAAACTGTCTAAAGTCTTTCATCTTTAATAAAATCATCAGTGTTCTGCTCTACCAGGTGTAACAATTGAGTTTAACATCCAGGCATCCATGAAAATGGAATTTATGACATTTAACGGCGTTAGAAGTTAGCAGGAAGTTAGCTCGCTAGCTTCTATCTAAATACAATATAGCATGTCCTGACTGCGGGGTTTTGGAAACAAATTCAAACGTACAGCTCTGCTATAACTTCCAACATAAATGAAGACAGAAAACTAAACAGCAGTGACGTTTGTAGGGTTACTGAAGTTTGGCTAGCTAGTATACAATGATGTGCTACGTGACCGCTAGCGACACAGCTATGTTAGCATAATATAAACAAGCTAACTTTTTTTTTCCACTCGATAAAAGTTAACGTGAGTGTTCTCGGTGGTCAGGAACAAATGTAATAGCATGGCAGGATGCTGTAAAAGGACTAAATTCCAGCCAGGAGAACAAGTGAGATAATCCATCCACAATACGAGGTTAGTCATTCATATACTGCTGCATGGGCTGTGCTGTAGTTACATCGTAAGGTTTTAAAAACTGAGCTTAAATAAATGATTAGCGGTAATAAAAGCCGAGGGAGGTCAACAGTGATCACTGACTGTTTTTAGGAGCTTTTTGAGATTAAATAGAAGAAAATACAAAACATTAAACATGTTAACAACACAAAAGCCATATTAAACACAGACTGCTTTAGGCCCGGAAGTAGGATTCCTCACGTCATCACTGAACAACCGGATTAGGCTAATCGTTGTGTCACTTCCGGTATTTCAGACAATCCCTTTCGGTCAAGGATTTTTAATTTGTTGCGGGGTTTTTTAATTTGTTGTGGGTTTTTTTAATTTGTTGCGGGTTTTTAATTTGTTGCGATTTGCACTTCCCAGCCACTGTATTGTACAGCTGCGTGTAAAATTTTCATAAGATGAGATGACCTTAAAATAATGGGGCTACGTGAAGTGATACTAGCATTAGCCATGTTAGTATGTTACCTTCAACAGGTGGTCAGACTGAGTAAACAGTCAGAGATTCAGCTCTCCGTTTTACTGCAGGGTCCCTTCATTCTTCACATATCCGTGTGGAGCCAAGTGTAAATCCCGAGGCTTTGTACAAGCACACACGCTTCTTAGCAGGGCAAGGCTATGAGCACAAACAGCAGCACAGAAAAATCCAGGCAGCCAGCCTGTGTCTGTCCAACCATTAAGAGAGCTTCTTACATCCCATGGTGTGGGTAATTTGCATTGCAGCAGGCTTTTTAAAATGAAGTTGCTTATCCCGCTGCTAATCCAAATGTTAATCACTGAGCTAATAGGAAAGGGAAATTGATTTTGAAATGCGGAGTGGAATCGCCATTTTAAAAAACATTTTGAAAATCAGTTTATTAAATTGGAATTTGAAAATGGTTTTTGTAATGAGGTTTTTAAAAAGCATTTTGAAAATCAGTTTACTTAACCCTGCCAGAGTCTGCCAGAGCTTTTCTTTATATTTTTAGATGATGTAGTGCCATTTTGGGGAGTATTTCAAGTTGCTATACATCAATACAACCGTTCAAAATTCCCAGAGTTTTAATAATATGTAAGCCCACAGTAACTACATAAATTGCAAAAAAGTGCAATACAGTGGTCCCTCATTTATCGCAGTGGTTACGTTCTAAAAATAACCTGCGATAGGTGAAATCCTCGAAGTAGCCAACTTTCTTTTTTTTTTTTTTTTTTTACAATTATTATAGATGTTTTAAGGCTCTAAAACCCATCACTACACACTTTATACATTTTTCTCTTTCTTTTGAGTGTCTTCATAGTTTTATTTTTGAGATACACAAATACAAAATATATACGGTAGGAAAACACGAAATTAAATACTATAATGCTAATTTGCAAAAAAAACAGCATGTGCATCAAAATAAACTATTTCCAACAGTGTAATTTGAGTTCTAAGCATCACAGAAACTATAGTAAAAGGCATAAAGTCAAACATGAATTTTAAAAACACCAGCATATGTTTGTAAATGCCTTATAGGAAAAAACTACATTTTCCGTGAAGATGGAAGTCACTTCTGGTTTCAGGCATTTAATGGTGGACATCAGATAGACTGTGCTGACGTTTGCTACAATGTAGGATGTGTTATGTAAAGCTGTTTAGATCAGCAAAGCGTGTTTCTGGAATATTACATTATTGTTGCTGCAAATGCTTTTAATGCAATTTTTGCAAAGCCATATGTGAAAGGAAACCGTTGACCTAGGACATGCTGAACGCACAAGATTTAAGTACAACTCCTCCAGTTTCATTTGCAAAGAAAAATTATTGTGCTAGCTTATGTGGTGGCAGTTCTACCGGGCTTGGAAAATAGTTGAACAAAGCGGAGCATGCCCGCTCCGACCGGCCATTAAGGGTTAAATTGGAATTCGAAAATGGATTTTGAAATTTGGTTTTTAAAAAGCATTTTGAAAATTTGTTTTTTAAATTGGAATTCAAACATGGTTTTTGTAGTGAGGTTTTTAAAAAGCATTTTGAAAATCAGTTTTTTTAAATTGAAATTTGAAAATGGTTTTCGAAATGAGGTTTTTAAAAAACATTTCAAAAAACACTTTTTTCATGTGGAATTCAAAAATGAATTTACAAATGCAGTGTTTATTCCTATAATTCATTATTTAAGCACAGCATTCTTTATTTCAATGCGCGTGGCTCTCAACTGACGTAGCTGTAAATGTAAAGTTTCTCCATTTTCTGACTTGGCCTTTATCCACCCTAACCCAAACCCAAACCCACCCAGATAAAAGCCAAGTCAGAACTCCCTGAGCAGCTCCAAATAGCTGCTAATAAACAAAAAACATCAGAAAGCACAGGCTTTAGGTAGAACCCATACTTTCTGATGTACTAATTAGATTTACTAAGTCAGAGCCTATGTCAGTGTATCTACTTTTGCTTCCCCTTGTCTCTTTAGGTCTGATTAGTCCCAGCTGTGTTTCCGCCTGTTCCCAATCCTCTCGTTATCCTGCCTATGTCCACACGTACTTGGGTATTTTTTAAAACAGGGATTTTCCGTTTTCTTTTTTTTTTAAAAATCCCATCCACACATGCAGTTTTGAAAAAATATTGCCACATGTAAACACTAAAAACAAAATCAGAAGTCTAGAAGCCTGGGAGGGAAAGACTAAACAGGGTTTTGTGCCCTCACAAATACTTCTGAAAAGTTTTTGTTTTTCTGGAAAGGCAGCTAATTTTGTATTACTGTTTAAGTGCCTTCATCATTTCAAATGTTAATAATTAAAGACAGTATTTTAGACGATGTAGGCTCACAACTTAAGAATGAACAAAATGCATACAGCATATTAAATTTAATTATTTTTTTTAAAAATGTACATTACAAAACCGACCGGATTTGGGTTGTGAGAACGTCTGTGTTGTATGTAGAAGCCATGTCTGAAGTTCACTCTGACGCCTCTGTCTTTCTAAAGGGAGGGACAGTAACTGTGTGTGAACATGTAAGCGTGGAAAACATGCAGATGTTAAGATTAACAGCAGCAGTATTTTGTCTGTATCCGCTATTGTAGAAATTTATCTCATGTAAACAATACCGTAGTAAATCTCCGTTTTCCTCATCCACACCTAAATGCAAAAACAGAGTTTTCAAAAATTTCGACTCTGCAGGGAGGTGTTTTTTTTTTTTTTTTTTTTTATAAATCTCTGTCTTCAGTGACCCAAAACGCTGTTTACGTGTGGACAAAAGGCCCCCCAAAAAATGCATTTTCAAAAATACCTGTGTACGTGTGCCTTCAGTCTTCCCGTTTATTGTGGCGTCGTCACCATCAAACCTTCTCAGTGCTGTGCTTTTCTTCTTTCCTAGTTACCCAGTTTAGTTCGCTATTTTTCATGTTTCTAGTTTCTTGTTTCTGGTCTAGTTTTTTTTTCCATGTATTCTTTGTGGAGTTTTCCCAGCAAATAAAGCTGTCGTTTTAAGTTTACTTTTCTGCGTTCTGAGATTTGTGTTCTTCCTCCTGTCTGCCACAGCCTGCACATTGACAATTTCAGTCCTTTCACTAACAAAAACGATCTGTCTTTTTTTTTTTTTTTTTTTTTTTTTTTTTTAACCATTTCATTATTATGTTGCAAAAAACACAATCTGTTTACTGAAACCACGTAACTTGTTTGGGTAAATACTGGATTAATTTTAGTCTCTAACTATAGCAGGCTGGATTGATACAAAGACGCACCTTTGAATCTTGAATTGTAGAATGCACAATATTGATCATGTGATTATTGTGGAGAATTGAAAAAACATCGTACTGATCTCAAACAGTATTTGTATCAATCCCTTCATATGGGGTGTCAGTAAGTAGATGAGTACAGAACAGGTGTAACAATGCTTCTTCCACATCTGTGCTTACACGACTTTAATATGTAGGTAGTTGCTCACAGATTGCAGGATCTTGACTATAAAGTCTGAAAATGGCCCGCTGCTTATCAGAGCATGGTTAGGAATCCCCTATAGCTGATGACAAGTTCATAAAGTTCACATCTAATGATATGTATTTCTGTTTATCATTTCTTCTAAGGTCACACAGGTGACTTCAATTTACATCACAGTAGAACCATAACTTTCATGTACATGACTGTTCTGTTTACAGTTACTTTTTGATGGATTCCCAGCTATGACAATTTCACCCTGGTAACAGCACTATGTGAAAAGCCTTTAGAACAGGGGTCTCAAACTCCAGTCTTCGACGGTCCGTGTCCTGAAACTTTTCCATGTGTCCCTGTTGCAACACACCTGAATACAATTAGTAGGTCATTAGCAAGACTCTATAGACCTTGACTGCATGCTGAGGTGGCAATTCAGCCATTTGATTCATGTTACAGCAGCTCATGAGTGATTGAACATGGTGCAATAAAAGTACTTTTTTCTAGAAGTACATTTTTCCAAACACCTACATTTAGTTAAATTTACTTGAGTAGGGTTAGGGGTTGCCACTTCATATTTACAATTTGGTGGTGCAACAATTGCAGGTATAATTAATTGGTTTGCTTATTGCAATGTGTAGGACCTTCTGTGACAAACTACTGGTTTGCAATTATGGGAGGGGGTGTTACGGCCCTCGCAGGGCCTCCTCCTGAAATTGCCCTTGTGTAGGTGTGTCCTGCCATCTCTCCTGCCTTAGGTGCCACCTTGTTTTGTACAGCTGACTCCCATCAGCAATTAAGAGTACTTAAGGCCAGAGAAAGGTGAGCTCTCGTGCCAGAGAGCCTTGAGCTGTGTGTATGGTGGTTGAGTGTGTGCCTGCTGTGGAGAGGCGTGTGTTGTGTTCTTTTGCTTTTCTTTCTTTTCCTTTTTTTTCTTTCTTTGACAAGCCGCTATCACCTTTTAGTCTGTCTTTGCTTAGTGTATTATTGGAAACTCAAATTTAACCATTTTGCTTCCCTGTTTTCTTTTCCATCCTGGATACCTTTTGTTACTTTCCCTCATCCCCTGGACCTTTTTAGGGGAATGCAACAGTCAGGTCAAAGCTTTCTGGACAGAAATATTTTAACAATGTTAAATATTTTGTACATGAAAGACAACATTCAGTATGAATTATTCTTTTTACCTGGTTAAATGCCACCCCACCAATTTAAACAGCTGAAACTGTTAGTAGTCCTTGTGGATAACATTTGTCTATATGTACACAGCCTGCATCCAACTGTTCTTTAAAGACTGTATTAACCATGCTTTTCGGTTTCATTTCATAAACACAACACTGTATGCATTTCCAACTCTTTATTGCAATGCTTTTCACATAAATATTACACATTTGAAAACTCTTTAAACTGCAGGGGCTTTTCTTTGGTGTTTGTTTTGTGTGGGGTTTTGTTTGTGTGTGGTGTGTTTGTGTTGTTGTGGTGTGTGTGTTTTTTTTTTTTTTTTTTTTTTTTTTTTTTTCCCCCCCCCTGAACATTCTCAACAACACACAAACCACAAATACTTCCATACTCATGCTGACTTTATGTCAGTAATTTGCTTCCCTCTGATTTTAATATTCGCTATGGCTTTTTCCAGGTCCTTGTCAAACGGTTTCCACATGTCTGTATCGATATACAGGCTTTCTCCACTTTCCAACAGTACCTCTAGTTGGTTGGACGTGTCAGTAGTGGGCCACGCCAATGACATTGACCTGTGCTCTGTCCTCTTTTGTCTGTCAGTACATCACAAGCAAATATTTAGCCTTGTAAACTTTACCTTTTTTCATCCAAAAACAACAAATATTCTTAATATCACATTGCTATTACATGTTGGTACAAACATATGGCTTCTTCATACTTAAATCTTTGTCTATGACGTGGTGTGCAGCTGTGAGCCATAAGCAGACTGTTTCAGCTTCACATGGGATACCTTTTATGGGGTTTTCTACATGAAAGTGGTGAATAGCTGCCTCTCTCCAGAGAGACAGTCATGGCATAATTATCCTGAAATCACAAACATGACAGAATGGAAGATTCATTAATTGACAAATACAAAAAGCCACTCGCTACCAAAATAAAGGCCACAAACCTAATACAATCTGCTCCTCTACCACCAATCTCAATTATGCCAAATGACTTTGGCCACTTTCAATATCATACCTCCGTTGCACCATTACCTGCTTTAGCTGCAGGTGTGTGGTGTGTTTTTGTTTTTTTTGTTTGTTTTTATTTAATAGGTTGTGTGAGGGGAAACAAGTTCCTTACTCACTGCCGAACACTGAAAAGTCCATTAAAATATAATGTCAGAGTGATGAATACATCCATGATGGGTCTTTCTTTATTCACTACTGTCTGTTGTTGTTGTTGTTGTTGTTGTTGTTGTTGTTGTTGTTGTTGTTGTTGTTGTTGTTGTTGACGTTGTTGTTGTTGTTGACGTTGTTGTTGTTGTTGACGTTGTTGTTGGAGACACAATACATTTCATAATTTTCTTTGAACCCATCCTTGAGTAACGGCAACATCAATGTCCAATTTAGAACTTTTATTAATCCCTCAGGTAGCTCCTCGGGGAAATTCAGTTTCCAATAACAGCAGAACACAGACAGAAATTAGAATAAAATAAATTAAGGGGGGGGGGGGAGAAAAATGTGTGGCAGCCAGAATGTTAACAGGTGAACGTAACAGTCAGGTCAAATCTTTTAGTTTGAAAACAAATGATTGATTTTACTTGTAAATACATACAAACACTAATGGCTTCTAAAACCTAAAGCAATATCAATTCTGATGGCTGCACAAATGCTAACCTCCCCTTCTATTGTCATAAGCCCCACATTTGTTGAGCTCATCTTCAGGTTAGTCAAAGGAGCCAGGGGATGCAAAAGATCCTCAGCTTTTACAAAAACGTCTTCTGCAAAAGGACGGGCAGGTGCCTTGAAAAACTGGGTCCGTGCTATGATGTCTGTCTTTAGGTGGAGCTTTACCTCTTAGATTATGCCCCCTCATTATATGAGACCCCACTTTCGAGAAACTCCTCAAACAGTTATTTTTACTACCATCTCCCCATCGGTGATGGTTGCCAGCTTTACTACACTTTATGAGTGGTTTAACCACTTCCTCTTTCGGGTCCCAGGTGAACACCGTGAGCTGGTCGCAGGGTTTCAAAACCCGAATATGCAAAGGTGGGGGCTGGAAATAAGGCTGGTTGGCAATTAACTTCATCAAGGCCATTCGGGGGGGGACACAAACACATTCACAGGTTAATACATTTCTGCCATATCCAATTCTGTCATCATCATCATACAGTAACAACTGTTGCTTTTATGTAGTCTCTTTGCATTTTCATATAAAACAAACACATTAACATTTTAAAGCCTCAGTGTGTTTGAGGTTCTTGCTGAAAAACTACAGCCCCCAAATCATTACAGTATTTCTCTGAAAATATAAACTGTCAAGGAGTAGAACCCAATTGCAGGACTCTGATGTAAAGCGATCTATTTCCCCAGAAATCCAATCATGTAAACTGATCAGTGGGAGGTTAAATGGACAAATGTGTAAAAGGACAAATATCAATTTTAGTCAGCATAAAGATCAATTTGATGCTTTAAGGGGAAGTTTAGACTAACAAATGGTATAGCCAATTTCTTTCTGCTAAGATATTCACAAACAAGTAATGCTAATGTTTACATTGTGAAACTTTCACTCAAACTGATTGTTTTAATACAGTCACAGGGCCTTTCATTTATGCACTAGGCCCAACTGACACACATGCTTGAAAAATAATGTGTAACCTATTGGAAGAATGAAGTGGATCTGTCACTTACTACTTGGTCTGTAGGTTGAGACGGGATCTCAACACTTGGTGTCTGCAACAAAAGACAATATGTCAGAAACATTCTGTACTATAAATTCTGACTAGTTTAATTAAACTACAGATCATACTTGTTTCAGTGAACATTATTCACAGGAGGATCTGAGTTCCTTATACCAGACTCTATAGAAACTGTTAACACTGTACAGCTCTGCTGCTCTACAATATGAGGACAATGTAACACACACTAGAGTCGTTGGTCCTACCGTATGAGGACGTCTACAGAAACACACTCATCCTTCACAGCAAGGGTGTAGATTTGGTTTCGGCATTGGTGGGGACGGATGATTCAACCACTGAACCCTGCCCTGTTTCTGGTTTTCCCCCCTTTTTGTCTTTTGCTTCTTGATTTTTTTTTTATTTTTTTAATTTATTTATTTTTTTTAAAAAAAGGAGAAATACACTTGCCTACATATGCTATTCTACATGCTTTTAAACCATTTAAAATTACAATTCATAGTTTTATATGTGAATTATATAAATGTTAAATTGTCACCTAACAAATAGGACATACATGACAATAAGAATAAAATGTGTAGCTGCTTCAGTGTTTCTGTCACTTTGTGCAGATCTTGACTCATCAGTATGTTTGTAGGGTGAGTGCATTTTTAAAACAATTTGTGCAAACTGCACTACAAGGTGGAATATTTGCAAAATCATGACTACCTCATGATATTTTGTCTCAAATCAACCCTATGAATATGTCAGTACCACTAGGATGAAATTATTGTGCCATCAACATTTTAACGTTAGACATATAATTTTAACAGCCTCTGTAAACTAATATCCTGGCTTGCTCGAGGCTGCCGTTTTCTGACACTTTAAATCAATATTAGAAATGCTACTCTGAGACTGAGAGAACTAATAGTGCTGCCTGCTGTGCAGTTAGTTTCCAAAACACGTTATTCATGGTTACATACAATTTTAGACTGATGTGGGCCAAAGTCTAGCATAGCCTGTAACGTTATTATGACGGACACATTTTATGAGTTAACTTGACTTTAAGTGACTTACAGGTTTCTTTGAAAAATACTTTCTTATATCCAGGTTCTTCCTTTTTGCTGCCGTCCTCCTCTCCTCCCTGCAGGTCTTCGCAGGGCAGACTTGCCGCTAGTGATGCGCGAATCATGAACGAATCGTTCAATACTCGAGAATCACTTTACTGACTCGTGAATCATGATTCACAAGCGAAACTGACTCACTGACTCATCCCTGTTGCTGTTAGCAAACTAATTTCATTAGTAGAAATATATCTAGCTTATAAATCGTGAAGAAAAACACAACATCCAGTATCTTAACAAAAACATTTCTGCTCTGAACTGGAAGAAAAAACCCTGAGTAGAAGCTCACATCAAGACAATAGCTCCTCGGTTCACAGTAGTATCGCTCTGCTAACATGCTAACAGCACATTTGAGCTACTCACCCCCTCCCTTCCTGCGCTGAATCGTAGGGGAAGCAAATCACTCAGGACTCACTAACCCCCTCCCTCCTGTGCTGAATCATAAAGCGCGCGAATCACTCATGACTCGCTCACCCCCTCCCTCCTGTGCTGAATCATAAAGCGCGCGAATCACTCATGACTCGCTCACCCCCTCCCTCCTGTGCTGAATCATAGAGCGAGCGAATCACTCATGACTCGCTCACCCCCTCCCTCCTGTGCTGAATCATAGAGCGAACGAATCACTCACTCACTCACTCACTCACTCACTCACCCCCTCCCTCCTGGCTCGCAGCTACTTCTTCTTCTTCTTCTTCTTGGTTGGCAACCAATGTTAAGGCGCACTACCGCCCCCTGGCTCACAGCTCAGTGGACATTTAGATGAGAAAATATATATTTGACACATGTAAGGAAAATACTAATAAAATAAAAATAAACAAAATAAATGTTCCCTTTAGAAATTCTTTTGCTCTTTTTTGCTATATAAAATAGTTGTTTTCTTTAAGAATCACTCATCTTAGCAGTAGGATTTACATTAAAAGAGAAACAAATTAAGTTTGAGTGAAAATGTACATTTTTTGCACTCTGGTCAACTGACTCAGTGACTCAAATGACTCAAAAAACCTGATTCACTTTGGTGAGTGACTCATTAAAACTCGATTCAGTAAAAAGAATCAAATTTACCATCACTACTTGCCGCTGCTAAAACTAAACAGAGCTCCCTGAAAGGCACAGCCAATCACATTGGCCATATTGGTCACATGACATAGGACTTCAGTAGAGAAAGTAATTTAACTCTTTCTGCACCGCTGGGTGAATGAGACGTTGACGGATCGTTTTTTTCTTTCTTTGTATCGGGTTTGTTTTTCTTTACTCGAAGAGATCAAATTATTGGTGGGGACATGTCCCTTCCGTCCATGTCAAATCTACGCCCTTGCTTCACAGTGTAAATGTTTGTAAAGCACAGTCTTATCATTTAAATCCCAGAAAACATCTTGTGTTGAAATAAAATGTGTCCTCCATAAACATGTCAGTCCACTATTCAGATACTAATCCTTCTTTGTAATCAATGTAAAATGACATTCTGTATTCTAACAATTATTTATTCATCTTTATTTTTCTGCATTAGTGTAGTTTATTAAGCTACTAATTTAAAAATTATATTAGAGCACAGTCTGTGTCACAGTTTGAAAGCACCTGAATCGCTTTAGATTCAGCCCTTCGTCCTGTCACTTTTCTAACAACATAACAAAATATTAGGTACTCTGTAATCATAATATGCAGGTATTAATGCATAATTACCGGAATCTTTTGGCTGCATGGTCAGACTCTTCCTGGTTCAGAGAATTTCTTAAAGGATCGACCAAATACAGACAGCTGTCATCTGCATTTATGTACTGTGACAGAAAATTTTAAGTACATAAATTATTTAGACTGTTATTTGTTTTGTTTTTTTTAAAGTGCCACAGAAATGTTGCCTGTACTAACCAGAAACTTCCAGTGTGTTCCATTTCCAATGTTCACAAAAGATACAATAGCTTTGTAGTTGTCAAAGTTCACCTGTGACAAGCTTTGTGTCCTGATGATCCCCCCCCCCCCCAATAGGATGACAACTTTCTGTGGCCTAATCTTATTGCCTACTTTGATACAGAGATGCATAGAATAACCCGATTTCCAAAGATGCTATAATTCTTTTAAGTGTGTGTGTGTGTGTGTGTGTGTGTGTGTGTGTGTGTGTGTGTGTGTGTGTGTGTGTGTGTGTGGGGTGGGGGGGGGGGGGTTATTTTTTTTTTATTTTTATTTTTAATTTTTATTTTTTTTTATTTTGAATAATTTCTTCTCGCTTATTATTATAAAAACATTAAAGATAAACATAACTTTTAAATCGGTTTACTCACCGTCCTCCTGACATCAAAGTGTCTCCAAAAGGATCTCTTTGAAGGCCCTTTCCATTTCCTTCACGGTTGGATCATCATTGTTAACCAGGTGTATTTCAAATGTGGGGTTCTTCTGTTCAATGTACTTTTTGATAGTGGTGACTATAACATCAGCACATACTGAGACAGGAAAGTTAAATATCCCAGAGCTCACTGCTGGAATGGCAACAGAACCAAATTTCTGCTCATTTCATAACGTTTAAAATTCCTTTTCTTAAAAGTTTCTTTCCACTGCATATCATGTGCAATGTTGGGTCATTCTGCAGACATGGGCCTACCATATGAAATGTGAGTGAAGTTGGCCCCCCCACCTTCTTCTAATCCAACAAAAGTGGTATCAAACGTTTGTGCTACGTTTGTGCTGGTTTGTGCTGCAAACATTTTCGTTTGTGCTACTATCATTTTAAAGATATTAATAAAAATTTCTAGAGGTCATCAGAGGTCAACCAGCCCCCCCCCACATTAATTAAATCAAACAAAATGGGTGTCAATCAACTGTGCTACGTTTGTGCTGCTAAAATTGTTGTTTGTGCTGCTATCATTTTAAAGATTAATAAAAATTTCTAGAGGTCATCAAAGGTCAACCAGCCCCCCCACATTACCCAAATCCAACAAAAGTGGTATCAAACGTTTGTGCTGCTATCATTTTGAAGATATTAATAAAAATTTCTAGAGGTC
Source organism: Oreochromis aureus (assembly GCF_013358895.1). Lineage (NCBI taxonomy): Eukaryota > Metazoa > Chordata > Actinopteri > Cichliformes > Cichlidae > Oreochromis > Oreochromis aureus. Next base: position 32,698,273 of record NC_052945.1, on the reverse strand, counting down.
AACAGAGGTCAACCAGCCCCCCCACATCAATGGAATCAAACAAAATTGATGTCAAACTTTTTAAAAATTTTAATAAAATAACGTCTTGATGCGTGCTTAATCATCCAGGTAAGTTAATCCCAAAAGGTTGATTCTGTTCATCTGGACATTTTCAGTTGGAGAAACGTTTCGTCACTCATCCAAGTGACTTCTTCAGTCTCAGCTGACTGCAGGTTTCCCCAACCTTATAAACAGTACATTTGCATAGTGAAGGAAACTAGCACCACTGAATGAACAATGTGCTGGGGGGTTAGTTCCATGATTGTTAGTATGCAAATTCATATGACCATTGATCAATGACAACTAATCAAAGCCTACTGATCAATGGCCATGAGTACCATTCACAGAGAGTTGGGGAATGGCTACAATCACAGCATTGTAGGATGGCGAAAGATGTACCCTTAGGCCCCCCTTCTCGATTCAGTGATGGTCAGCATCCTGACAGCCCGATGGACGAAGCTGTCTCTCAGTCTGTGTGTTCTAGCCCGGAGGCTCTTCAGTATCCTTCCTGATGGCAGCAAACTGAAGACGCAAACCAGCACAAACGTTTGACATCAATTTTGTTTGATTTGGGTAATGTGGGGGGGCTGGTTGACCTCTGATGACCTCTAGAAATTTTTATTAATATCTTTAAAATGATAGTAGTAAATTAGTAGAAAAGTAGTAGAGAATAGTAGAAAATTTTTGCAGCACAAACCAGCACAAATGTAGCACAAACGTTTGATACCACTTTTGTTGGATTTGAAGAAGGTGGGGGGGCCAACTTCACTCACATCCAAAATGTATAAGCTTCATGCAAAGTAGTTTCCCTGCTGTGGTGACTGCTACTTGTCCTGTCTTTAATTTGCCATTTTTGGCAACGAAGACCCCACTCTGTGCTTGGATATTATGTCCTCCAGTGGCAGACAGTGCCTTTCCAAGTCCGCCCATGTGAGAAAGATTTTCATTAGCACAATTTCATCCACATTGAAGGCACATAAATCTCCTTTCCACACTGTGAGTGACACTTTATTAGCCATGTATGTTGTGATTGATATATTATTTTTTTTTTTTTTTTTTTTTTTCTGGCTATCAGCTACTTGTTCCTGGCTCTCATCCTTCAAAGACAGACGTGTCAATTGTCAGTCATGTATGACAACGACACATAAATGTAGAAATTAAAAAGATATGTACAAATACCTGGTTTTGGGCAAAATGTTGTTTGAGCTGTTCCTGTTCAAAGGTTTTGACAGGAAACATAGAAGTCTTCTCTTTGTTAACAGATGGTTTTTGAATGACTTTCGTGTGTTTTATAGAACAACAGAAGAATAATTGTGAGCTTAAATCACTGAAAGTCAGGTTGTCTTTGTTGTCCTGGGGTCATATTTGACCTCAAGTCTTTTGCCATCAAAGTGGGTTGTGTGTGTTTTTTTTTTTAAATTCATCTAATGGTCTGAAAATAAAGGGTTGTTCAGAACTATGCATGATTAGAATAATTTTTAAGTAACTTGATTGATTTGTTTTAGTGAATTTAAAAGTGGTGCAAAGAGCCATATTGTCACATCATACTGCTTTCAAACATCTTTGATCTTGGATCATTGATGCATGGGGTCAAACAATTGTCACAACAAAACAGGAAGCACAATGAGGAGGCAGGTGCTCTAACATTCCACTGGAGGCTTGTGAGATGATGATGATGATGATGATGATGATGATGATGATGATGATGATGATGATGATGATGATGATGATGATGATGATGATGATGATGATGATGATTTATTATTATTATTATTATTATTATTTATTTTTTCCCATGTTGTGGAAAGGAATGACCAGTAGAACAATGCATATATTGTCCTGTAATACAATGAGGAGGAACTTATCTTCTAACACTGGATTGTCCTTATCAGTTGATAAGGAAAATATAGCCACTATTTAGATCAGAAGCTCCCCCCCCCCAACCTTGTAGTCCTCAGCAATCAGTTTTTTCATCCACATCCAGGGTCCCCCTTTTTTTGCATAAGGAATTTCAAGTTGTTGTAGTGCTTTGTTACGTTCCTTCCAGTACAAGGACTGCACTACGAACAACCTCGTCCATGTCTTTAGTTAGCACAACATGCAAGGAGCCCAAACAGATGCATTCCAAGCCTGTTGTTCTCTGGAACACTGAGAAAAGAGGTAAATGGAATCAGTGTTAGTAGTACCTTTTTCAAATTAGAAACCTTTTATATTCTCAAAGAATTATTGATGTAAATGTAGATACTGGGTGGTGGTGGTGGTGTGTGTTTGTTTTCTTTTTTTACACAAAGGTCCTTGGCATTGGCATCTGTCTCTCTTCCACAGCATGTCTTTATCCTGTTTTCCTTCTCTCACCCCAACCGGTCGCAGCAGATGGCCCCACCCCTCCCTGAGCCTGGTTCTGCCGGAGGTTTGTTCCTGTTAAAAGGGAGTTTTTCCTTCCCACTGTCGCCAAAGTGCTTGCTCATAGGGGGTCATGATTGTTGGGTTTTTCTCTGTACCTATGAAGCGCCTTGAGGCGACTTTTGTTGTGATTTGGCGCTATATAAATAAAATTGAATTTTTCATGACATGGCTCAAACATCGATGAAGAATGGGAATGTTGAATGTCTGTGATGAATGCTGGCCAGTGAGTAACTTCTGCAGCAGATCCTCAAGACTTGTTCTGCAGAATGTCAGGGAAATGGATCGGAGGAGTAAAAGTGATCCATCACACACAACACCCGATTTCCAAAAGCTCTTACCAGATCAGTCTGAAAGGCCTGCAAGAAATATGTCACAGAGGCTTTAGTGTGGTTACACGTGACATGTGTACCAACAGGAAGAGGAGATGCACCTTTGGATGGGTTTCTGACGACCAACTCATACACATAGAAAAGAGTGCTGGAATGCCACCATACTTTCTATACTTCCAGTGGCATCAAAGAACACAATGTCTTCTTTACATCGTTGAAAAAACTGACAAGGTTTTTGTTTTTTGACCATAGAATTGTACCCTTTGCATGCACTAGAATCTTCTGCAGGACGTCCCTTTCTGTGTCCTGATACTGTTGAATTATCTTTTGTAAGCTAATCAACTCGTTGGGATCTGGAGCATCATCCCTGTTGCCAGATTTGGATCACCTTTTGTGGCACTTTCTGTAAAGACTCCAAATACAAGCTTCTTGGTAATTTTTTTTTTTTTTTTTTCCTCAGTTCTCCAGCACTTTGACGTGTGCAACCACGGGCCGCCTTTTCAGCTCTTTGTTATCGCAGACCTCACCTCCATTAAAAACGACTTCTGCTTTCAGTTTCTCTTCGTCACAAACTACCACTCGTAAAAATTGTAACTTTCGATTTTCATTTATGAAAAAAGTTTTTTTGCTGTGGGGAACTACATGTGAAATCTTTCTTCTGAACTGCTACTCTCTGTGGGGACCTTAGCTGATTCATCCGATTCATTCCCCTGCAACATAAACATTGAAAGTATTTAGATTTTTTGAAATCTGTCACTAGAGTGTCACTAATAAAGTGCCACAACATCAGTTATGTTACAATTTCACTAATGAAGTCAGAGTACAAGTTTCACATTATCTTAGCAAATTTGTCTGAGTAAGTGAAAATGACTAAAAAATATATATTTTACCTCGAAAGATCATCCCAACAAGATTTCAATTGAAACTTTTACTTTTAATTCGAGTTCAAAAGACCAGAAATTTTTAATCTAATAATTACATGCTGATAGACTTTAACAAACAAACTCAGTGTTTTCTTCCTGTGTTGTGTATTTAAAAACAGAAAATTATTAAATTACCTTAGTATTTGTATTTGAAGATGAAGGTTTAGTCACTCTCGAGGGGTTGTGTGACAGGCGTATGGATGCCACTCTCTGCAGTCCCTCTTGCTCACAAGATGGCAGAATTGAATCAGTTCACATGCAGAATTGACACCAGAGTTCAGAAGCAGTTTATTAAAACTTCTGATTTCTTTGTTTACACAAATCTTAGCAGGGTCTAGTCTGATGCCCTCTCTCTCAACAGTGTTGAATAAACTTCTGCTGTTCCTCAGCTGTTTTCTTTTTTTTTTTTTTTTTTGGGTAGCCAGATGCCTGCTGCTTGACTTTTAAAAATGTTTTGACATACGGTTTAATCAGCATGAAATGCCACACTTCAGTGATGCACACAATCTGATACCCTTTTTCAATAGCCTTTTCAAGCTCAAAGGATACCCAAGTACCCGACAACTCTCTCTCTCTCCCTCTCAGCATGCACACAATCTCTTCAGCACATCTTCTGCAGCGAGGAAACATTAGCTTGTGGCACTTGTAGGGCAGAACAGGATGAAACAGTCCGCTACGTGGAAGCACAGTGCACTTAACAAACCTGAAATAATTTAACTCTGTCAAAATTATTGTATATGATCTGATGGTGACCTATTGGATAATTTTTGTGCACTGAACAGTGGGGTAAAGGCTTGTAAAATCGTATCTGATCTTTTCACCTCCACCATTATCAACCTTGTGGTACAGTTTGATTGCATTCGTGCGTCCGCCAAACAGCGCATCTCTAGGGTACTTGCACATAAAGCCCTTGACTGATCAGTCGACTTTAATGATGACCAGTCACAACCCCACATGACCACCACATTAAGACCATAATGCATTTTTAGAGCATCCACCTTCTCACAACTCGCATGATACAGTTTGCCATATAACAGATTGGCAGAAGTGTTAACTTCACTCTCTGGGTGGCAGCGGAGACAGCCGTGATAGAAACACCCAAAAAATTCATATGCAGTTCTGCTGGAAGCGTCAAATCCATCAACACCTTTTGTTCACCACCTCTGAGGGCGTGTTTGATAACAATGTTTTGTCTGTGGGCTTCATATGAAGCCATTCAAGAGACGTCCGAAAATGTCTTATTCTGGTTAACATGCGCACGGTGATGAGTTAATGCCAGGGTGCCTTTTGGAAGAAACAAGGTTTTGAAAGTCCCCATGCAGTATGACGCGAGGGTGGCGTGCGAAAATGGGTCAATCTGCGTGCACTCCATCAAGGTCTCGCAGTATATTTCACACGCCTTTCTCAATACCTCAACATCATTAATGCAGTACTACGCATTTCTGCCTGTAAATCAAAGGGTTTCTCACAGACGGGCTTGTACCAGGCCATAAATTACTCCTTTTCACTTTCACTCATTCTAATCTCTGCCTCTCTTCCACAGCATGTCTTTCATCCTGTTTTCCTTCTTTCACCCCAACCGGTCGCAGCAGATGGCCCCGCCCCTCCCTGAGCCTGGTTCTGCCGGAGGTTTCTTCCTGTTAAAAGGGAGTTTTTCCTTCCCACTGTCGCCAAAGTGCTTGCTCATAGGGGGTCATATGATTGTTGGGTTTTTCTCTGTATTTATTATTGTGCTATCTACTGTACAATATAAAGCGCCTTGAGGCGACTTTTGTTGTGATTTGGCGCTATATAAATAGAATTGAATTGAATTATCATACCTGTAAAAAGACTGGTCAGAATAAGGGACTTCATAGAATTCGTTAGCCCTTGTGTTAAATGTGTGTGGGAAGAAGCCTTTTTCAAGGTCCTCGAACCCAAGGTGTTTTGGCCAAGCGAATGGGCAGAAAGCTAAATGAATCTATCCATCTCTGATCATAGGATTTGTCATACATTAGAACGACATGACTCCCTCTCATCGTTACACCCGGAGCAATAACTTGTTTAACGAGGTATTCCAAGAGAATGTAACTGTCAAAACCTGAAGAATTATGGGCTATAAATGTATAGCCGAGGAATTTAGGTCTTCTGTAGTGCCTGACAAATGGAGTCACACACTTTAACGTGTTGAAACAGAATTTCTTCCCATGCATATCCATCGTGCACACAAAAATGCTTTCCGTCGTGATACCTGGTCTCAAAATCGTATATTATGTAATTTTCACAAGGTTTTTCATTTCAGCAGGCTGGATAAGGAGGAGGGTGGCACTGTCACTTGGTGTTCGCTCGCTTTGTGGTAGAGTATCACTTCCTGTTCCTGCTCAAACACAGTGGTGTTTCTGAGTAGCTTTTCTCCTTAGCAATTTAATTTAAATCTTTTGATACATCCCTTTTTCATAGTATAATCTTAACGTGCTTCATCTGAATCACCCTTTCTGTGTGCTCACTTCCTAATTTATAGCCAAAGTATTCACTCACTGTCTCTTTACTGTTTCGCTAGCTTAGCTTAGCTCGTAGCCGACTCGTTAGCACCATGGCTACTTCACCTGTCCCTCCTGCACTTTCCTGCTCATTGTGTCAGATGTTTAGTTACTCCTCGGCCTCCTTTAGCAGTAATGATACCTGTAACAAATGTAGCATATTTGCAGCTCTGGAGGCCAGGATTACTGAATTGGAGACTCGGCTTCGCACCCTTCATTCACCCGTAGCTAGCCAGGCCCCGCTAGCTGTTCCCCGGCAGACCCCAAGCAGCTGGGGAAAGAGGGCGGCTGGGTGACGGTGAGGAGGAAGCATAGTCTTAAACAGAAACCCCAGGTACACCACCAACCTGTTCATGTGTCTAACCGTTTTTCCCCACTTGGCGACACACCCGCCGGGGGTCAAACTCTGGTAATTGGTGATTCTGTTCTCAGACATGTGAAGCTAGAGACACCGGCAACCATAGTCAATTGTCTTCCAGGGGCCAGAGCAGGCGACATTGAAGGAAATTTAAAACTGCTGGCTAAGGGTAAACGTAAATACAGTAAGATCATAATTCACGTCGGCAGTAATGACACCCGGTTACGCCAATTGGAGGTCACTAAAATCAATATTGAATTGGTGTGTAACTTTGCCAAAACAATGTCGGACTCTGTAGTTTTCTCTGGTCCCCTCCCCAATCAGACCAGGAGTGACATGTTTAGCCGCATGTTCTCCTTAAATTGCTGGCTGTCTGAGTGGTGTCCCAGAAATGATGTGGGCTTCGTAGATAATTGGCAAACCTTCTGGAGGAAACCTGATCTTGTTAGGAGAGACGGCATCCATCCCACTTTGGATGGAGCAGCTCTCATTTCTAGAAATATGGACCAATTTATTAAACTCCCCAAAATATGACTATCCAGAGTTGGGACCAGGAAGCAGAGTTGCAGTCTTACACGCCTCTCTGCAGCTTCTCTCCTCCTGCTACCCCCCCCAAAAACCCATCTCCATTGAGACTGTCTGTTTGGGAGCTGGCACAAACTAAAAACCAGCAATAAACAACTTAAACATAAAAAAAATCACAAAGAAAGAACAATACAGTATCCACATCTGAACCAAAGAGTAAAACAGTGAAATGTGGATTATTAAATATTAGGTCTCTCTGTTAGTACATGACTTAATAATTGATCAACAAATCGATTTACTCTGCCTTACAGAAACCTGGTTGCAGCAGGATGAGTATGTTAGTTTAAATGAATCAACACCCGAGTCATTCTAACTACCAGAAACCTCGAAGCACAGGCCGAGGGGGCGGTGTGGCAGCAATTTTTCACACCAGACTTTTAATTCATTTGAAAGCCTGATGCTTAACCTTGTCCAACCCAGCTGTAAAACTCAGAAACCAGTCTTTGTCATGTGAGGGATGTGTGCAGGCAGGAGTGGTGGTAAGGAGGATCCAGAGTGCAGACGCTTGGAGGCAGAAGTGTATTTCAAAACTCAGCTTTTATTGCTGGTTGGCAAAACATAACAAAAAAATCCAAATAAATTTACATGAGCAGGCAGACGGAACACACAGCAAAAATGAGGGTAGATGGCGACACGGACATAGAGAAACACAGGGCTTAAATACACAGAGGGAGCAATCAGGGAATGAGTAACAGGAGGGAAACACAGCTGGGGCAAATCAGAACTGACGAGACAAGGAAGTGTAAACTGAACACTGAGATAAGACAGAGACCATCAAAGTAAAACAGGAAGCACATAACACAGATCAAACAAAAGACACAGACTCACATGCAGGCACTACACCAGAGGGAACAGAGACGTGGGACCAGGGCAGACAGGGGAGACGGCAACTAACGATCACACCGAGACATAAACCAAAAAACAGAACTCAAAAAACCCCAGAAATGATAAATCCTATAATAAACTCAAACCTCTGGGTCAACGACCCAGGCATCCTAACAGTACCCCCCCCTAAAGGGCTGGCTTCCAGACAGCCCAACCCGAAACAACAAAACAAAAAACAACCCAACCAGGGTGGGCAGTGGGGGTTCAGGATGGAGGGACCAAAACAAACCAAACACAAGGAGCCCGAAACAAAAAAAATGCAAACGCTGGAGCCCGGAAAACAACAGACCAGGCGGGAGGCGGCGACGGAGCAGGTCAGGAGGCCGGCCGGGCGGGAGGCACCGGCGGCGACGGAGCAGGTCAGGAGGCCGTCCATGACGGTGATGACAGTCAGCCATTGGCCTGGAAGGAGGCCGGCGGCGACGTGCAGGACGGGCGAGGACGGCCGGGGACGTGCAGGACGGGCGAGGACGGCCGGGGACGTGCAGGACGGGCGAGGACGGCCGGGGACGTGCAGGACGGGCGAGGACGGCCGGGGACGTGCAGGACGGGCGAGGACGGCCGGGGACGTGCAGGACGGGCGAGGACGGCCGGGGACGTGCAGGAGCAAAGCCTGCTACAGGCGAGGATGAGGAGTCTAAAGCTGGACCAGGCGAAGCTGAATCGGAAGACACAGAGGCTGGACCAGGCGAGGGTGGCGGCGCTGCAGGCGACGGCGTGGGAGCCGCAGGTGGTGGCGCTGCAAGCGAGGCAGGTTGCTGGACGGGCCCCTCAGACCCTCCAGGCGAGGCAGACGGAGGCTGGACGGGCCCCTCGGACCCTCCAGCAGAGGCAGGTTGCTGGACGGATGACCAAGGAGAGGAGTGCCGGTGGCGTCGCTTCCTTCTAGACGAGGGAACAGGAAGCGATGGCGAGATGGAGACCTCATCATCCGAACACATAGCCGCCAGGAAAAATGCAGGCGAACAAGGTCCTGGCTGGCGTGAGTAAAGAGAGGAAGTCTGTGGTAGCGTTGAGGCAGGTGGTGAGTGTGTGTTGTCCTGGGGTGGCGGTAAAGAAGTGGAGGTAGAGAGAGCAAGCTCGCCAGCCCTGACTTGCTCCCTCCAGGCAGCTATGGAGCTGCCCAGCACAGTGTCCATAGAAAGCTGAGTTATCCGAGGGTTGCTCCGAATGATGGCATCTACAGCGCTTAGCCCAACTGCCATGGTCCTCAAATCATTGGCCTGAACAAAGCGGTCAAGAAGCTTAATTATCCGCTCCATCTCAGCGTTGAACTCAAAGGCTGGAGAGTCTGCGGGGTCCATGTTCTGGTCGCGATCTTCTGTCATGTGAGGGATGTGTGCAGGCAGGAGTGGTGGTAAGGAGGATCCAAAGTGCAGACGCTCGGAGGCAGAAGTGTATTTCAAAACTCAGCTTTTATTGCTGGTTGGCAAAACATAACAAAAAAAATCCAAATAAATTTACATGAGCAGGCAGACGGAACACACAGCAAAAATGAGGGTAGATCACGACACGGACATAGAGAAACACAGGGCTTAAATACACAGAGGGAGCAATCAGGGAATGAGTAACAGGAGGGAAACACAGCTGGGGCAAATCAGAACTGACGAGACAAGGAAGCGTAAACTGAACACACTGCGATAAGACAGACCATCAAAGTAAAACAGGAAGCACATAACACAGACCGAACAAAAGACACAGACTCACATGCAGGCACTACACCAGAGGGAACAGAGACGTGGGACCAGGGCAGACAGACACTGACTGGACGTGGGGATACAGCAGACAGGGGAGACAGCAACTAACGATCACAGCGAGACATAAACGAAAAAGACAGAACTCAAAAAAACCCAGAAATGATAAATCCTATAATAAACTCAAAAACCTCTGGGTCAACGACCCAGGCATCCTAACAGTCTTACTTGTTATTATCTATCGTCCACCTGGGCCTTACACAGAGTTTCTCTCTGATTTCTCAGACTTTTTATCTGATTTAGTGCTCAGCTCAGATAAAATAATTATTGTGGGTGATTTTAACATCCATGTAGATGCTAAAAATGACAGCCTCAACATCGCATTTAATCTGTTATTAGACTCAATTGGCTTCTCTCAAAATGTAAAAGAACCCACCCACCACTTTAATCACACTCTAGATCTTGTTTTAACATATGGCATAGAAACTGAACATTTAACAGTGTTTCCCGAAAACCCTCTGCTGTCTGATCATTTCCTGATAACATTTACATTTACAATAATTGATTACACAGCAGTGGAGAGTAGACTTTATCAAAGTAGATGTCTTTCTGAAAGTGCTGTAACTAAGTTTAAGAATATAATCCACCCACTGTTATCATCTTCAATGCCCTGTACCAACATAGAGCAGAGCAGCTATCTGAACGCTACTCCAACAGAGGTCGATTATCTTGTTAATAATTTTACCTTCTCACTACGTACGACTCTGGATACTGTAGCTCCTGTGAAAACTAAGGCCTCAAATCAGAAGTACCTGACTCCGTGGTATAATTCTCAAACACGTAGCCTAAAGCAGATAACTCGTAAGCTGGAGAGGAAATGGCGTGTCACAAATTTAGAGGATCATCATTTAGCCTGGAGAAATAGTTTGCTGCTTTATAAGAAAGCCCTCCATAAAGCCAGAACATCTTACTATTCGTCACTGATTGAAGAAAATAAGAACAACCCCAGGTTTCTCTTCAGCACTGTAGCCAGGCTGACAAAAGTCAGAGCTCTACTGAGCCAACAATCCCTTTAACGTTAACTAGTAATGACTTCATGAACTTCTTCACAAATAAAATTTTTATCATTAGAGAAAAAATTACCAATAATCATCCCACAGATGTAATATTATCTACAGCTACTTTTAGTACCATTGATGTTAAGTTAGACTCTTTTTCTCCAATTGATCTTTCTGAGTTAACTTCAATAATTAATTCCTCCACCATCAACGTGTCTTTTAGACCCCATTCCTACAAAACTGCTCAAAGAAGTCCTGCCATTAATTAATTCTTCAATCTTAAATATGATCAACCTATCTCTAATAATCGGCTATGTACCACAGACCTTCAAGCTGGCTGTAGTTAAACCTTTACTTAAAAAGCCATCTCTAGACCCAGCTGTCTTAGCTAATTATAGGCCAATCTCCAACCTTCCTTTCATATCAAAAATCCTTGAAAGAGTAGTTGTCAAACAGCTAACAGATCATCTGCAGAGGAATGGCTTATTTGAAGAGTTTCAGTCAGGTTTCAGAGCTCATCACAGCACAGAAACAGCTTTAGTGACGGTTACAAATGATCCTCTTATGGCCTCTGACAGTGGACTCATCTCTGTGCTTGTCCTGCTAGACCAGGGGTCTGCAACCTTTAACACCGAAAGAGCCACTTGGACCCGGTTTCCACGCAAAAGAAAACACTGGGAGCCGCAAATACTTTTTGATATCTAAAATGAAGATAACACTGTATATATTGTTTTTTACCTTTGTGCTTTGTGTAAACAACTAAAGTAAGTAAGTAAGTAAAGTTTATTTATTAAGCACTTTTCACAGACAGGCAGTCACAAAGCGCTGTACACAAATATTAAAATAAACAATACAATCAATAGACATTATACACAATGTAAAAGATCAAATGTAAATAATGTAAAGAATATAAAATACGTAGATCAACAAAAGGCTTGTTTGAACAGAAAAGTTTTTAACTGCTTTTTAAAAGAATCCACAGAGCAACTAAGGTGTGTTGCTTATGAAATCCATGAAGTGCTGCGGAGAAAATTACATTTTATTTATGCAATTAACGCATTTTGAACTCTTAAAGAAATATAACAAAAGGAAAGACACCCAGCTGAACTAAAATGATCCATGTAGCAAACAAAAACCATTGTGAGCCGCCACCCTCACAACAGTTTTTTTTCCAATTAAAAAGTAATTGAAAAAAAAAAAAGCACTATGCCGCTAAAAAAATTGATATTTGCAAAATTCTGCCTAAATATGTATTTTACCTGGTTAATGTGTGTGGCGGGGCGTGGTCTGCAGTGCCGCTGCATGGGAATCGGACGCACCTGAGCGGCACCCGCAATCACGCCTCGCCGCCTTAAAGCCTGTGCTCTCTCTGCTGTTGTGGTGTCGGGCTGTGAGCTGAAAAGCTACAGCCGGCTGTATGCGTACAGCAACCGTGTGTGAAAAGTGGTCAATAAAGAGATGCTGAAAAGCATGTTCATGCAAACATCGTCGGGTCCGCCGTGATATGAGACTTCTGGTCCCGAACCTCTGCGCACGGCATCTGCAAATCGGGGCTTTCATCTTTACGCAGGACTGTAAGCTGTCATCTGTGAGGCGTGAGCGGCGTTTGTTTTTAACATAGTTCACGGTGGAGAACAGCTGCCGACATAATGTGAATTCGAAGATCCATAATTGGCCTACCTGGGGTCGAAAGTCTCGATAAATGCACGGCGTTTCAGCGGGTATACCGGCTTCCGCGAGTATGACACTTATTGTGAGCGATGAAATAATAAAATGTATTTTTATATTTCAAAATCACAATAATCTTCCAATTTAGAACTACAAGTTAAAAAAGCACTAACATAAATAAAATACACTTCAGCTAAATACTTCTAATTTATTTTCCCAAACCACCCGGAGCCGCAGTATAAGGACAAAAGAGCCGCATGCGGCTCCGGAGCCGCGGGTTGCCGACCCCTGTGCTAGACCTTAGTGCTGCATTTGATACTGTTGACCATAATATTCTATTAGAGCGATTAGAACATGCTGTAGGTATTACAGGTACTGTGCTGCAGTGGTTTGTATCATATCTATCTAATAGACTCCAATTTGTTCAAGTAAATGGAGAGTCCTCTTCACCCACTAAGGTCAATTATGGTGTTCCACAGGGTTCAGTGCTAGGACCAATTCTATTTACATTGTACATGCTTCCCCTAGGCAGCATCATTAGAAGACATAGCATAAATTTTCACTGCTATGCAGATGACACGCAGCTCTATCTATCCATGAAGCCAGGTAACACACACCAATTAGTTAAACTGCAGGAATGTCTTAAAGACATAAAGACCTGGATGGCCGCTAACTTTCTGCTTCTTAATTCAGTTAAAACTGAGGTTATTGTACTCGGCCCTGAAAATCTTAGAAATATGGTATCTAACCAGATTCTTACTCTGGATGGCATTACCTTGGCCTCCAGTAATGCTGTGAGGAACCTTGGAGTCATGTTTGACCAGGATATATCCTTCAATGCACATATTAAACAAATATGTAAGACTGCTTTCTTCCATTTGCGCAACATCTCTAAAATTAGAAATATCCTGTCTCAGAGTGATGCTGAAAAACTAGTTCATGCATTTATTACTTCCAGGCTGGACTACTGTAATTCATTATTATCAGGATGTCCTAAAACTCCCTGAAAAGCCTTCAGCTGATCCAAAATGCTGCAGCAAGGGTACTGACAGGGACTAGAAAGAGAGAGCATATTTCTCCTGTTTTGGCTTCCTTCATTGGCTTCCTGTTAAATCCAGAATTGAATTCAAAATCCTGCTCCTCACATACAAGGTCTTAAATAATCAGGCCCCATCTTATCTTAATGACCTTGTAGTGCCATATCACCCTATTAGAGCACTTCGCTCTCACACTGCAGGCCTACTTGCTGTTCCTAGAGTATTTAAAAGTAGAATGGGAGGAGAGCCTTCAGTTTTCAGGCCCTCTTCTGTGGAACCAGCTTCCAGTTGGGATTCGGGAGACAGACACTATCTCTACTTTCAAGATTAGGCTTAAAACTTTCCTTTTGCTAAAGCATATAGTTAGAGCTGGACCAGGTGACCCTGAATCCTCCCTTAGTTAGGCTGCAATAGACGTGGCTGCCGGGGATTCCCATGATGCATTGAGTTTTTCCTTTCCAGTCACCTTTCTCACTCACTATGTGTTAATAGACCTCTCTGCATCGAATCATATCTGTTTTTTTTATCTCTGTCTCTCTTCCACAGCATGTCTTTCATCCTGTTTTCCTTCTTTCACCCCAACCGGTCGCAGCAGATGGCCCCGCCCCTCCCTGAGCCTGGTTCTGCCGAAGGTTTCTTCCTGTTAAAAGGGAGTTTTTCCTTCCCACTGTCGCCAAAGTGCTTGCTCATAGGGGGTCATATGATTGTTGGGTTTTTCTCTGTATTTATTATTGTGCTATCTACTGTACAATATAAAGCGCCTTGAGGCGACTTTTGTTGTGATTTGGCGCTATATAAATAAAATTGAATTGAATTGAATTGGATAAGACACTCATGAGGCATGCCGTTGTCCACCACCACTCTCCACAGAGTGTACATTCACTTGGGGTGTATTTGTGTTCTGCTTTGTCTGACTTCCTGTATACCTTACCTGATGTTTCGCAGTATTTCACACTCACATGGTATTAGATTATGCATTGGCTCTGATAGTTTGTCCTGCTGGTAGCAATGCGGTGACTTACAGACACGCTTACAGTCTGTGACAGGTAGTTTTGACACAATGTAAAGCATACATTGCATCTGAATTTACATGTGTGGCGCAGTGGAGTTTGGTATGTGCTGTAACAGTAATTATAGAAATAGCAAGCGCCAAACAGACTGATTCTTATATAGCGTTTTTCTACTCTCCTGGAGTACTCAAAGCAATCTATACAACATGTCACATTCTCCCAATCACACCCATTGACACAAGCACTGACTCTAAACTGAGTGCTTTTTTTTCCCCCCACACACTCCGATGAATGCATCGGAGAGCAACTTGGGGTTAGTATCTTAGATACCAACCTTCCGATCAGTAGGTGAGCTACAGCCACCCCATGCTATCTATCTATATGTGTGTGTGTATATATACGTGTGTGTGTGTGTGTGTGTATATACATATACGTGTGTATGTATGTATATATATATATATATATATATATATATATATATATAAAATCTCCAATTTTATATCCAAAAATCTTTTCTTGTTGATCCCATATTGTATAACTAGTCTGTCAAACGAAATAAAGTCTGTTCCTTCCAATATATGTTCCAAGTATTTATTCCTTTATAACTCCAATCTAGCAAGTTGATCATATTATTGTTTTGTAATATGTCCAGATTGTTCCAGATAGGTGTACGTTTGCATGGGATTAATGAAGACTGTTATTTTTAGAAACTCCCACCATGCTGTTAGAGAAGAGCTGATGTTGATGCTTTTAAAGCATTCATGACGTTTGATGTTTGAGCTGATAAATGGTAGGTCTAAAATTTCTAGATTATTACATAGTGCCTGTTCTACATCTATCCAGGGTTCATCTAAGAAGGTGTGTTTTAACCATCTAGAGATGAACTGAAGCCTGTTGGCTAAAAAATAGTGATTAAAGTTAGGCAGATCTAGTCCTCCTTTATCCTTGGTCCTTTGTAATGTTTTTAAGCTGATACGCAGGGGCTTATCTTTCCAAAGGAATTTAGAAATATACGAGTCTAGAGATCTGAACCAATCTTGTGATGGCTTACTTGGGATCATTGAAAATAAATTGTTTATTTTTGGCAAGACCATCATTTTTATAGCGGTGACCCTTCCCATGAATGATATGGGTAGACATTTCCATCTAGCCAGATCGCCTTCTACTTTCTTTAGAAGTGGGATGTGGTTTAATTTAGTTAATTCTGCAAGATTATGAGAGATATTGATACCTAAATATTTATTATATCCAGATTGCAGTCGGGTAGATGAAGAATTATAGAAGGAGCAATTAATCGGAAGAACTGTAGATTTTGACCAGTTAATTGAATAATCTGAGACTCTTGAGAGAGTTTATCAATGCAATTACCACAGAGAGGCTTGAGTTTTGGAGAAAAAGTAACGCGTCATCCGCATAAAGGCTGATTTTATGTTCTACATTCTTACATTTTATACCCTTAATTGTTGTAGCCTGTCTAATTGCTGCTGCTAGTGGCTCAATAAAAATTGCAAACAGTGAAGGGGAGAGTGGGCATGTTTGATCATTTGTTCTGACACAAACTGTTGGGGAAGTTTATATAATATTTTTAACCAGCTTATGAAAGAGTTTCCAAAACCAAATTTGTGTAAAGCTGCAAATAGAAATTTCCAGTTAACTCTGTCAAACGCTTTTTCTGCATCAAGAGACAATATTATGGTTTCAATATTTGTACTGCATGAGTAGTCTATCAAATTTAGTAATCTACGTGTATTTGTTGATGAGTGCCTACCTTTTATGAAACCAGTTTGGTCAGGATGAATTAAAAGGGGGGTTATTTTCTCTAATCTCTTTGAGAGAGCTTTGCAGATTATTTTAAGGTCTACATTAATAAGGGATATTGGATGATAGCTTGAAGGAAATACAGGGTCTTTGCCTGGTTTTAGTGAGAGACTAATATTTGCAGAGTTCATATTTGGTGGTAGTCTGCCATTTTCTTTGATTTCCTGCAACATTCTGTGAAAAATAGGTGCTAGAATCGTCCAGAATTCTTTGTAAAATTCTGCTGGAAAGCCGTCTGGACCTGGAGCCTTATTATTGGGCATACTCATCAGGGCTTCCTGAACAAAGTCTTTCTATAAGGCTTATCCATGTTGTTAGGATAAAACAAAAAGATAAATTAACACTGAAATATCTCTTTATAAAACTGATAAACCTAATTAAAATGCTCTCCCACTAGGAGGAGACAGAGCATGCGCTGTGGGGGTGGCTGGTCAGACGTGCCACTTTTTCGGATGAGTGAACACGTGCATGAGCGTGCATGTACGCGTGCTCGTACGTGCATAAGGTGCCAGTCCTGGAGGCCGCTGATGGGGGGTGTGGGGGGGCATACCCCCTCACCTCACCCCACCCCTCCACCCCCACTATAGTGCCAGTCCTATACTACTCAGGCCTTATTACAAACTACTACAGTCGATAACATTTTTGAAAAATGTACTTTAGATTTTCATAATTATCCATCCATTGTTCTTCTGCTTATCCAGTTATCCATGATTCTAAATTGTTAACCTCTGAGAATCTAGACTCACTCATTTTGCCAACACCCCCTGACTTTGGACTTTGCAAGCTCCAGTACTCTTGGAGAACCCATGCAAACACAAAAAAGCATACAAATTCAGCACAAAAAGACCCTTTGCAGAGGGTGGATTTGAATGCAAATCCTTCTTGCTGTGAGGCATTTTGATTATTGATGACAATGAAATAACCATAAATAACATTAATAATTGGTTTTCCAATTCAGTGATGAAGATGGGTTAAAGCATGTCACGGAGTAAGAGGTGTGGTACACTGTAGGTAAATAATGAGTACATTACATGGATACAAAATACATTCAAGCTCATATTGATACCTAAGACCAATTAAGGTTTTTTTGTTTTTGAGTTTTCAGGCAGTCTTTTTTTTAAACTTAAATATTGATTCTAAATTGGTGTGAATATGAGCCTGAATGGTTGTCTCTATCCTTTAACCCTTCCATAAACTCGACACCTATCCAGGGTGTACTGTGACAGTTGGGAGATGCTTGAGGATCCTCTTGATCCTGTATTTGGTAAGCAGCTAAGAAAATTGTCAATTTGATACTAATACTAATTATTGTCAATATAAATTTGATATTTTTCTTTTGGAGAATTTCAGGTTTTGGAACGCAATTGCGCATTAAAAATGTCAAAAGGAGAAATTAGAATGGTGGGAGACGAGGAGTGGAAAGTTACTCCGCAGCAGGAGGATGAGTTGGGTCAGATGTGCCACTGAGGTCTTTGTGTGGCTCTGCTGTGGGTGCTTAAGGCTCTACACCCCGTGGTTTGCTTGACTTGCTTTGCTATGTGTTTACTTGCTGTTTTGTCTATTGTAATGTACTTTCTTGCTGTCAGTATGACTTATTAAACTCTGCTTCAAGAATTATATTATTTTCCAGAGCAAATTTTTGACTAAATTGATTTTAATTGAATCTAAAAAGCTGGATCTCTACATCAATGGCTGGATAAGGCTGTCATGATGGCTTCAAAATTTGCTAACCGACAATAAGTGTATGACGCATGTGTTGCCATGGAAGGAACATCATCTCCAAGTATAGTCTCTGCAGCAGGAAAATCAGTCTGTTGCAAGGGACCCTGTACCCCTGATGTGGTCTGTAAAAATATTACATTTTCGCAACACACTGTTTATTTTCAGTTCTACCAAAGACATATGTTCTATTAAAAACTGTACTAAATACAAATACTTGATGAAAATTCATTGTTTACCTTTTCAAACTGCAGGACTGCCTTGAGATTTTTTTTTGCCCTATTAACACATATATTAGGCACTCCCAAATCTCTGAAGACATTTTGCCAAAAGCCATGCACCTTGTGAACATTGTAGGTCTTTAGACTGGCCCTTGGTTCAGCATACTTGTGAACGACCTTTTAATAACACTAAAAGTATAAATAAACAAGTAAATAATAAATGCAATACATTTTTGTGTCACCTCAGAGTATTACTGTAATTACACTTCAATAATGGTAAGACAGATTGAGTAAATGGCAAATTGAGCGGATATTACCTGTCAAAACAGTGGTTCTTACCCAGCTTAGCTTGCAGGTGAAACATGTTTTCAGTCCTTTTCAATTTTCTTACAAATATCTTGTGTGATTGGAGCACGCAGCAAGTTGGTTGCAGCGTGCACAAGGCTGGTAACCAAACTGAAGAGAGTCGAAAGCATGTTTTTCCAATGCAAATTAATACAATCCAGACAGTTCACTCAAAGGCAAGCTGCTAAGTATGAGTGTTACCACTTCTATTGTCTCCTGGATTGTTGACTATCTGTCAGAGACGCGTGGGTTTGTACACCTTGGGGCCACTCTGTCTGATGTGGTGGTTAGTAATGCTGTACCACCACAGGGGACAGTCCTATTTATATTCCTGTCTACATTGTACACGATAAAGGTACTTCGGCATTCACCTGAATGACAGATTAGGCTGGAGGACCAACAGAGATGTTACAACTGGTGACAGCATCAGTGCCAAGGATGCCAAAAGGACAAACAAATTAATCTGCAAGGCTGGAAGCAGCACTGGTCAGAATTTGGAGGCGTTTGAGTCAGCTAGGATCAGAGATCACTGAAGAAATTGCCCTTCCATCATGCATCACACCGGCTCCATTCCACACTTAATAAGCTGCAGAGCTCCTCCCTCAAAGGGACACTTCAAGAAACCAATTTTATTGGCTGTGAAACTGTAAATAAAATGTTGAGAATAGTAGTAATAAGAAGCCACCTTTTTTTGCCACCCGTGCGGGTTCATGTGCGTGCATGTACACATGCGCGGCCCCTGTAGCAGGTACTTTTGCTCATTCATGTGTAGAAACACCCCCTGCGCAGTAACAACAACTCCTAGTGGAATGGTCTAGGTTGTATACATATAAAAGTGACCCTTTCACCATTTTGGAGCATCGACACCTCGACCTAAGGAGCACAGGAGGTCATCGCCATCAACCATGACGAGCAGCCAGGACAGTTATTTCATAACTCTTTCATTTTCAATAATTCAAAAATTATTTGATTATTAAAAATATACAATTTTTAACATCAACAGCATTTTCTCATTTTTAAGCCAAAAAAAGTTTACTTTTTTTATGGGCAAAAATGCCATCTGTTCGCGGGCGTGTGTGTGTGTCTGTGAAAATGTGTTAGAATAGAATAGAATAGCCTTTATTGTCATTGTACAGGGTACAACGAAATTGGAGTGCCACTCCCTTGGTGCAAAATGCAATAATAAATATAATAAAAAATAGTAAGATATAAAAGGTACAATAAAACAAACATAAGTACTCAAACAAAAGTAAGCATGATATTTACAGGATAGCAGCATAATATAATGACAGTGACAGTATGGTATGGCTAAGCAGGTTCAATTGTTTTTGTGCTTATTTGCGATGGTGATAGCTCTGGGAAAGAAGCTATCCCTGAATCTGTTTGTTCTGGTTTTATGTGACCTGTACCGTCTGCCTGACGGTAATAGTTCAAACAGTTGATTGCTGGGGTGAGAATGGTCCTTGATGATATTGCCAGCTCTGCTGAGGTACCGAGAGTTTGCAATGACCTCCAGGCTGGGCAGAGAGCAGCCAGTGATCTTCTGGGCTGTGTTGATGACCCTCTGCAGTACTTTCCTGTCTGCAGCTGAGCACCCTGCATACCATGTTGTTATGCCGTACGTTAGGATGCTCTCTATGGTGGCTCTGTAGAATGTCACCAGCAGCCTCTCCTCCAGGTTGTTCCTCCTGAGCACTCTCAGAAAGTGGAGATGCTGCTGGGCCTTTTTACCACCGCCGTGGTATTTGCAGTCCAGGAGAGATCATCAGAGATCTGCACGCCCAGAAACCTCATGGAGTGTACCCTCTCCACACAGTTCCCGTGAATGTAAAGTGGGGCCGGGTCTGCTCTTCCCTTCCTAAAGTCCAAGATGAGTTCTTTAGTTTTTGTGGTGTTCAGTTGGAGGTTGTTAACTGAACACCACTCAGTCAGTCTGTTGACCTCATCTCTGTAGTCTGACTCATCCCCCTTGAGATGAGTCCAACCACAGTGGTGTCGTCCATAAACTTTATGATGGTGTTTGAGAGATGGGTAGGGGAGCAGTCGGATGTGTAGAGCGTAAACAGGAGGGGACTCAGAACACATCCTTGTGAAGACCCGGTGCTGAGTGTGATGGTGCTGGACAGGTGGGGGCCGAGTCTGACAGACTGAGGTCTGTTTGTCAGGAAGTCCTTGATCCAGAGGCAGATGGGGTGGAGAGTCCCAGGTGAGACAGTTTCTGGACCAGGATCTCCGGGATGATATGATTGAATGCTGAGCTGAAGTCCAGAAAGAGCATTCTTACATAGCTTCCTCTGTGCTCCAGGTGACTCAGCGCAGTGTGGGCGCTATGGTGATAGCGTCCTCGGTGGATCGATTAGTCCTGTAGGCAAATTGGTGGGGGTCCAAAGTGGGAGGCAGACTGGCCCTGATGTGCTGACAGATCAGTCTCTCAAAGCACTTCATCACTACAGGCGTAAGTGCAACAGGCCTGTAGTCATTTGGGCTGTCCACAGCTGTCTTCTTGGCGATGGGGATGATGGTGGAGGTTTTGAGGCAGGGCGGGGACGGTGTTTAATGACAAGGAAAGGTTGAAGATTTTAGTGAAGACTCCGGTCAGTTCGTCAGCACATGCTCTGAGAACCTTTCCATGTATTCCATCAGGACCTGCCGCCTTCCTGGGATTCACTGACCTTAGAACACACCTCACTTGATGTTCCCTAAGTGTTAGTGTGCCGGTGCTGGGGCGGGTGGAAGTGGTGTGACAGCTGAGGGCCTGGTCGTCTCAAAGCGGGCGAAGAAACGATTTAGATCCTCAGCCAGCGAGGCATCAGTCCTAGCTGTCGCCTGGTTATTGCTTCTGTAGTTGGTAATGTGATTGATCCCCTGCCACATTTTTCTGGGGTCGTTGTCAGCAAAGTGATCTTCAATCCTCCTCCTATAGGCAGCCTTAGCTTTCCTGATGCCTCTACTCAGGTCTGCCCTGGCCGTCCTGTACGCAGCCCTGTCCCCTGACTTGAAGGCAGTGTTGCGGCTTTTTAGGAGGGATTGCACTTCGCTGTTCATCCAGGGTTTTTGGTTTGGAAACACCCTGACCCTTTTGTTGACGGTGACATTATCAACACAGTTCCTGATGTAGGAGAGTACAGTGTCCATGTACTCCTGGAGGTTGTGGCTGGAGAATAAATCCCATACAGTAGATGAGAAGCAGTCCTGCAGTTGAGAGAGGGCTCCTTCAGGCCAGGTTTTTATTGTCTTTGTCTGGTGCTTTGTTTTTCTCAGCAGGGGGTGTAGGTGGGGGTGAGGGACATGCAGAGGTGGTCAGATCCAGCCAGGTGGGGAGGGGTGTCGCTCTGAAAGCATGCCTGATGTTTGAATAGACACGGTCCAAAGTGTGTTCACCTCTCGTAGCAAAGTCCACAAACTGGACAAATTTAGGAAGCACAGTCTTTAGGCACGCTTTGTTAAAGTCGCCGGCGACAATAAAAACCCCATCTGGGTGGGCAAGCTGTTGTTTGTTGATGGTGTTAAGCAAGAGGCTGAGAGCCGTGCCAACGTTAGCATCCGGCGGTATGTAAACAGCTATCACAATCACTACAGTAAACTCCCTCGGGATATAAAAAGGTCTGCATGAGACTGCCAGAACCTCCAAATCAGGAGAACAGTGTGTGTGAATGATCCTGCTGTTACAACACCACTCGTTATGCACGTAAACACATAGCCCCCCTCCTCTGCTTTTACCTGAGTTGCTGGTTCTGTCGTGCCGGTGTAGCGTGCGGCCTGCTAACTCGACTGCAGCGTCGGGAATCAGCGGGTGAAGCCACGACTCCGTAATAAGAATAATGCTGCAGTTGCGTGCAAAGCTCGTGGTGGCTATCTGTAGCTCCAATTCGTCCAATTTGTGGGTGATGGATCTGGCGTTCGATACGAAAAGGTTCGGAAGTGCTGGCCGGTGTGGTTGTTTGCGTAGCCTAGCATCTGAGCCCGACCGGCATCCCCTCTTCTGCTTTCTCTCCCTCCGTCGCCTCCTACGCTTGCTGGGCGGGCAGACCATCCACGGTGACCCTGGCGGTCTCGCTATCTCTTCCAGGATGTTGTGTGTTCGCTGATAATCGCCAGAAACAGACAAACTATATTTGAAACCTAGGTCAATTAGGTTCTGGCGACTGTAAGAGATGGCGGCGTTGCAAACATTTAAAAATACACACAGTAAAAGTAAAAACGAGCACCAAACTGGAGAGCTAAGAGCCGCTGCACCCGTGCGCGCCGCCATCTTGAAAAGCGCCGCCATCTTGAAAAGTTGAACCATAGTAAAACTGCTTAGTTAAACTTGTTCTTTTGTAACTGTGAGGATGACAAGAGATAGAGGCTGCATGTCCCAGTGGAAAACTTTATTTCAATTTATTTGCATTTGTTTAATCCGAACTAGGAAATTCAGAATCAAAGTCCGAGTCACAAACTCTCACGATCCGAAAAAACCCCCGTGTCTCCCCTCTATGCCCAAAACATTAGATAAGTTAACAGGAAAAAAAAACTCCTGAAAAACCCTCCGTCTCCGTCCGAACTCACACCACTCCTAACCCCGATAGCATACCTTGATAGGGGCTCCCCTGTATCCCCAAAACCTTATATGTGATAACAGGGATCTCCCTAAAAAAGCCTGTCTTTCTACACAGGACCCCTCTTCTCACATCCAGCGCACAGCCTAAATTGTCCGTCTTACTCGCCCCCATCTCAGCTCCCGAATGATTCTTACCCATTTTCGAAACTTTGCACCCGAGACCAACTCCACCTCCGAGGCGTGCCTAATTTTGCCCGCTGCTAATCACATATCAAATGGGTGGCTCCCGTGGCACCCCAGATAGCCAATCGGCTACACGTCTGATTTTTATGATCTCCCGCTGAGCTTAAGATTGGCACCGTGCTCCCACAAGACTCATGTCTCCAGCCAGATCAACAACTGGCGTCGCTTTCCCTCTGTGCATATCAATAGGTAAGTGTTAATCTTCCTGTCCTGTTTTTGCATTTTCCTTTGACCTTTTCCCAATCATTTCATTTCAAAAAACACCGCAATGGTTTGTAACACCTACAATACACTTTAAAAAAATATATAAGCTTGACTTTAACACAAGCTAAAGTACATACATATCATATCTCTACCTCAGCAATCATGGCCTACTCGGGTAACTCATTTAGTCTTGTTCATCTTATCTTATACTCCTTCCACATTTTACTAGTTTGCCTATTTTAAAACTCTTTTTGTTTTTCTTTATCTTTTTTAGACTCAGAAATAAGCCAGCTCTGCTCCAGCCCCGTTTCTCTCTACGAAATCGGTAAGTTTTTCATTCTTGATCTCCCTAATAATTCTCCCTTGGGGGCGACGGTGGCTCAAGAGTTGGGAGTTTGCCTTGTAATCGGAAGGTTGCCGGTTCGAGCCCCGGCTTGGACAGTCTCAGTCGATGTGTCCTTGGGCAAGACACTTCACCCGTTGCCTACTGGTGGTGGTCAGAGGGCCCGGTGGCGCCAGTGTCCGGCAGCCTCGCCTCTGTCAGTGTGCCCCAGGGTGGCTGTGGCTACAACGTAGCTTGCCTTCACCAGTGTGTGAATGTGTGCGTGAATGGGTGAATGACTGGATATGTAAAGCGCTTTGGGGTCCTTAGGGACTATTAAAGCGCTATATAAATACAGGCCATTTACCATAATAACAGCTAATTGTATACAATAACATTAACCGTGTTTAAGGAGTTTGCAAAGAAAAGCGTCTGGACTTCTTTAAGTTGCTTGAAGACGTTTCACCTCTCATCCGAGAAGCTTCTTCAGTTCTAAGGTCAAATGGCCGAGAGTCCCAGATTTAAACCCAGTGGGAGTATCCCCCCAAGGAGGGACAAAGGACCCCTGGTGATCCTCTAATCACATGCGCCAAGGTGTGAAAGCGGGTGTGGGACCTAATCAGCCAGGGTTTCGGGTGAGCTCGTTGTGAAACCTGGCCCCACCTTGTCATGTGAATTCCTGAGGTCAGATGGCCCAGGATGTGAGTGGGCGTTAAGGCGTCTGGGGAGGGAACTCAAAACTGGATTATAGATGGCAGACAGTTGGTGTCGTAAACCACCGCCTCTGTTCAAAGATGGTCGCTCACAGTGGACATAGATGGCCTCTTTCACTCCTCTTTCAAACCATCTGTCCTCTCTGTCCAATATGTGAACATTGGCATCCTCGAAAGAGTGACCTTTATCCTTAAGATGCAGGTGGACTGCTGAGTCTTGTCCCGTGGAGGTGGCTCTTCTATGTTGTGCCATACGCTTGTGAAGTGGCTGTTTGGTCTCTCCAATGTAGAGGTCCGGGCATTCCTCGCTGCACTGTACAGCATACACCACGTTGTTCAGTCTGTGTTTTGGAGTTTTGTCTTTCGGGTGAACCAGTTTGTGTCTGAGTGTGTTGCTGGGTCTGAAGTACACTGGGATGTCGTGCTTGGAGAAAACTCTCCTGAGTTTCTCTGATACCCCGGCTACATAGGGGATGACAACGTTGTTGCGTCTGTCTTTCTTATCCTCCCTCGCTGGTGTCTGATCTTCTTTTCCGTGCCTCTTTGCTGACTTTATGAACGCCCAGTTAGGATAACCACATGTTTTCAGTGCTTCCTTTACATGTGTGTGTTCCTTCTTTTTCCCTTCAGGCTTAGAGGGAACATGTTCTGCCCGGTGGTGTAGGGTCCTAATTATACTGTGTAAGATACGATACTCCCACTGGGTTTAAATCTGGGACTCTCGGCCATTTGACCTTAGAACTGAAGAAGCTTCTCGGATGAGAGGTGAAACGTCTTCAAGCAACTTAAAGAAGTCCAGACGCTTTTCTTTGCAAACTCCTTTGACTACGATGACCTGGATGACTGAGAACCTTCACAGACATTAACCGTGTTTCAATTTCAAACTCTTTTTAGACATCTCCGACTTGGATGATTATCTATTCCCTCACACTACGATTTCCACGCTACCCTCACAATCCGCTACAGCCACATTGAAGCGACCCCCAAGGGAAAAATATTCGCCTGTCCGACAGGGACAGACACGATTTGTTGACCGAGCTAGGCCGTCCGACCCGTGGTTCCCCGAGCTCCACCCTCCCTCCAGCAACCATCCCGGCCGGTGCGTGTTCTCCGCCATCATGCACTCGAAAGCCGCCGCGCCTGCTCTTGCGAGCCAGACACGGTCAGTCTCTCTACGTTCTCATAATTCTCAATTGTTAAACTATCCTTTGTATTTACCATAACTGACTTTTTTCTTTTTTCTTTGCTCTTAACCAGGCTTTAGCTGCCTTGGCAGAAAAACAGGATGAGGTTCAAATACCTCTAGAGTTGTTAAGCCAGATAAATAGGTTAAATGAAAGTCATTTCAATGACTCTCATAATCAACAATCGCCCGGCTTTCCCCAAAACAATGTGCAATCACCTGCTAACGAGCCACTCCAACACAGCCCCGCAAACCATGATCGCGATCATTCGTTTCAACAAGGCGGTAATCCAGAGCAGAGTTGCGCCAGCAATTCACCACAGCCCTCTACAGTTGTCAGAAATAAATTCATTAACGTTGAAATTAGACAAATTTTGAATTTCCCGCCTCCAGGCGATATACCCAATTATGCCTTGATAATATTGTGCATAATGGGGAGTACCCGTGAAATACCAAACAGAGTTTTCTCCCATGCACTTCCAGGCGATGTTGTAGAGTTTGAGTTGATAGGGCATCAGTTACAAAATAATGTTTCAGTCATTTTACGTGATAATCATGATTTGTCTGAATTTGAAAATTTATTCTTGAGAACCATACAGTCAAACTGGTCAGTAATGTGTGATGGCTCGCTTGAGCTCGCAGCTCAGATTGTTAGACCCCCTTCCGGTAGTGGAAAGAGACTGCTTAGACAGATACTCAACAATGAAATCGTTAAAGAGAAAAGGTGTTTTTTGTATGTGGTCCATAACCCTGACAATAATTTATGTTTTGCCATAAGTCTGGCCCACCTTCTGCACCCGGATTTTAATGATGTCCTGGCAGAAACCTTAGCTAGAGAAATTCAACAAAAAGCTGGTTTAAATGATCAAACGCCTGTCTGCTTTAATCAAATAATTGCATTTGAAAGGCCACTCGGCTGTAAAATTATAGTATCTTATCGTAATGAGTATAATCGCAACCTTTGTAAATTTCAAACGAGTACACGAACTAGCGAAAAAACCCTGTGTTTATTTTTACTTGAGAACCATTACTATGCTATAAAAAATTTAAAAGGTTTTATGGGCACAAACTTTCTATGTGTTTATTGTCACATATCTAATGGCAAACCACACAAGTGTGAAAAGAGCACATGTCGAATCTGTCGCCAGGAATCCTCTAGTGATCATGAAACACATCAGTGCTATACGCAGGTTTTAGAACGCGAGACAAAACATAACAACAAGATGATTTTCTATGATTTTGAAACGTTTGTAAATGATCATAGTGAACACACCCCTTATCTCATGTGTACTAAAACATCAGATGGTAAATGCTGGAGCTCACAAGGTGAGGATTGCGCTGAAAAGTTTCTTACACATTTTAGACGACCTCTCTTTAAGGGTTCTATCTTTATCGCTCATAATGCCAAGGGTTTTCATGCTTACATTATTCTCAGGGTTATGGTTAAGCAAGGTTTAAAACCATACTTAATCATGCAAGGATCGAAAGTGATCAGCTTTACAGACCCAGACTTTAATCAGCGTTATATGGATTCATGCTGTTTTCTGCCAATGCCTCTCTCAGCAATCCCGAAAGCAATGGTTTTTTTCAGACAGTATTAAGGGCTTTTTTCCTCATTCTTTCAGCTCAAAACAAAACATGAGTTATGTAGGCTCTTATCCTCCCCCCTCCGCCTACACTGAAAAAAAAAGTTCTTTCAATTTACTTGATTTTATTGTGTACATTGGTCCCACATAATATGAATAAGTATGACTGACTTAATTTTCCACTTTCCCTCAAGTAATTAATGCTTGTCAAATCAAAGTATTTTATTTACATCAAATTACTTTAAAAAATCATGTTTGATGTACTAATATTAATCTGTTACCATAATATCAATGTATTGCATAATGTCAATATATTTTAATGTTTAACACCAACTTATTTTTGATTGGCAGTGGTATGCAATGATATTGTGTAATGTAAACACATTGCAATTATGTTCCTGCAACACAAATTATGGCTTTAAATCCTACTTAATTTTTTCAATTGAAATATTAACTGATCATTATTGACAAAAAAGGCAAAGACCGTGAGTGCTGCTGAACAATTCACCTTTATTAAACTGTAACAGCAGTGAAAGCAGCAAGCTGCCATGAACAACCCCAAAATCACATCAATAAAAAAATTGTTAACACATTTTTAAAGATAGCCTGCAGAAATAACTAAAAGAAAAATTTAAAACATTTGCAAATATTTCACAAAAAACTGACCTTAGCAGCAAATAAAAGAAAGTGCTTATAGATGATCCTGTCAACTCTTACATATAACATTTGTATTAATTACACAATTGAACATTTAAACTAAATTAAGACTACCTGAAAAAAGCAACACGCTTTTATGAATAAACAGATTTACACAAATATAACTTGTGTATTATTTGACAACAGTTTCAGCTTCTGTACAAGTATTTACCTGTACAAGATTTCAACTAAGTTGAGCCTTAAATGACATTGTTACATAACTAATACCAAACACCTACATGAATCTTAATCTTCCTTTTAAACATGTAAGCAGGACATTAAGGTTGACTCAGAACATATTGCTAAAAATCGTCAGTAAATATTTCTTACAACATGATACCAGAAGGAAAAATCATCCTTGCAGTCACATGAGGGGAAAGCAATAAAAAGATAAGCAGTATAACGTTACTGAACACAAAATGAAAAACTGCAAAGAATTGCAGAAGTGCTGTCTTTGACTTCTCAATGAAACAGATGGTTTTTAAAAGCAAAAACTTTAGAGAGTTTAGCTCCATCCAGTTCCATGAAAACCTTCTGGAAAACGGAGGTGTGTAGCGGAGGTCAGCAGGGTAGGTAAGGTTTAATGCATACATGAGTCCAAATAGCATTATCACAGCAAATGCTACATTATCCAAATTCTTCGCCACCCTGATGCCTGCAAGGACAACTCTTGTTCTTCTGCTGAAGCTTGCTCTTTAAGAAGATAAATTCGAACAGTGGTGTCTTCAACAGTCTCATTGATGGCACGTTCTTCCATGCCCTGTAAAAAAGAAGCCATGTTAGTCATTTCATGCCAAGTAAGTAATATGACACACTGTGGAAAGTCCGAAAAAAAGAAAAGAAAAAAAAGACAAGTACATACCACATACTCCCGGATAATCATGCCAGGGTCTTCACCTATGTAGATACACACTCCCTTGACACACTCACGTCCAGCATCAACATCTTCACACTGAAATGAAATGTATGTAATTAGCATCTTCATTCAGCCCTTGTCCTTGATTTAAGTTTTAATAGTGTACTTTACATGAATGTTTTTAAAGTAAAGGCACACACATTAATAATAGGTTTACTGGCAATTAATAATAAGTTGACAAAGTGAAGGTTAAAAAAAACAAGCAGATGTAAAAATACAAAATGAGAGAATTTATCATGGGAAAACATCTGAAATCTTCCACAATTATAAAGTTTCATCCAAAGAGGATCATATTAAGTGAGTGTTGAGGCTTTATCACTTACATTATCCATTTGTGCCACAATTCTTTCCAGTATTAGTCCGAGCTCTCCTCTTCTGTTGACCAACTTCACCATGTTGTCCAAGTGGAGATCCAGCTGAGCCAGGAACTTTGTTTGAGGGGGGATGGTGGCAATTCTCTTAAACTCAGCGTTGATCTGAAAACATGAGCACAGAGGAATGAGCTTCAAAGGTTTAATACCTGGAAGAAGGCTGCAATCACTCACGCTGAAGAAATGGGCTGTCAAACAACAACTGTGCCTTAACCATTTTAGGCTAATACCACAAGAACACCATGTATGAGGCAAACCTTACCTCATGGAAATCAAATAGAGCAGGCAGCCTCCACCATTGGTGCATCACGAACAACTTCATGTCTTCTGTATGAAAAAGTCTCTTCCATCTTGAGTTTCACCAACTCTGTTACTCTTTTTATGTCCATGTGGTGGGCTTTGACATGTCAATAGCTTTAAGAGTCCCTTTGTCTGCTACTTCTGAAACTGAGGTAAGATTAAGAAACTCATTCCCAAACAAGGAATCCATAAACTGAAGTCTGAAACTGCCCTGAAGACCACACTGTCTCTTGACTTCAATGATGAGATCCTCAGTTGATTCGGGCGCTCCATTAGAGAGTGAGCCTTCGACAGGTTCCGTCAGCCAAGACAGTCTTTAGGACCATAGGACTCTGTAGGCAAAAAAGAATTACATATCAGACATTCAGAAAGAACCATTTCAGTTTAGTTTTCATACAGCTATCCATACCCAATAGTCAAAGTTATAAAGATCAGACAAAAAAAAAGAAGAATTTATCTAATGAAATACATGCGACTGAACCTATTACACTTATCTGAACACCTTTTATTTCTATATGTCTTTTTAAAGTCACAATGTGGACTGATCCAGTCTTATAGTCAACCAATGGATAAGTATCAAGGATTTCACAGAGTGAAACGAGAGTGAATATTCTTGTGGATACTGGGCTGAGCTCAAAAGCTCTGTCGTGCTCTCTGTACCAGCCACCAAGCTCTCTGACAATGTAGAATATGCTGTGGTACAATGCAGATATGGTTTTTCAGTATTCTGGCAATCCACCTGCTGCCCTGTGGGACAGTACCATTCCCTTTCTATAAGTTATGCCCTTTAATGTCACACACTGTCCAAGGTTGACCTCTAGAATGTCAGGGAATATGTACCTAATGACTTAAGCTATCTCCTCTTTAAGCAAATCCACTAGAAAAGCTGATACAGCTGAGACCTCTAATTCAGACTTGCCAAGAGATGGGGAGTTTAGATGGTAAGCTATCATCATCTGATGTTTTGACTTCTGTGATCATAAAGGTAAAAATTCCACCATCACAAAAAACATTAATTTTAATTGAAAAAAAGGTATTTCAGTCCAGAAGAGTACCAATCTTTCTCTCATTTATACATAATGTTTTGAGAAGCAGCTCACATATGTTCCACACAAAGTAGAAAAAAAAGGGGGAAAAAAGGGTCCTAATTTTTGTTAGGACAATGTTGGAAAATTCACAATACATCACTTAATAAACTTATCTCCTTGTAGATATCTGCTGTATTATTTGGGCTTGACCAATAGAATAGTCAAGTAAGTGACACTTCACCTAAAACAATGACTAAATGGAAAAATGATTTGGCATTTATGGGCACAGGTTCTTAAACCCACGTCTAAGGTGGCAGGATCCTTATTATAACTTGAGTGCGTGTCAGCAGCAAGAATTAAGGTATGGCACTGTGGCGCTCCCAGCTTCTTAAACTCTGATGGTTACAGCCTGACTAATTAGCCACTGTAGCCATAACTAGCACGAGTAACACAAACACTATTGCGCTCTCTCAGTGACGTTTTAACTTGCTAAGCCATCAAAAACGCCAGTGCTCTCTGTCACAGACATAAATTCCATATCCGACCGACAACAGCTGCTTTCTCCCTATTCAATTCAATTCAATTTTATTTATATAGCGCCAAATCACAACAAAAGTCGCCTCAAGGCGCTTTATATTGTACAGTAGATAGCACAATAATAAATACAGAGAAAAACCCAACAATCATATGACCCCTATGAGCAAGCACTTTGGCGACAGTGGGAAGGAAAAACTCCCTTTAACAGGAAGAAACCTCCAGCAGAACCAGGCTCAGGGAGGCGGCCATCTGCTGCGACCGGTTGGGGTGAAAGAAGGAAAACAGGATGAAAGACATGCTGTGGAAGAGAGACAGAGATTAATAACAGATATGATTCGATGCAGAGAGGTCTATTAACACATAGTGAGTGAGAAAGGTGACTGGAAGGGAAAAACTCAATGCATCATGGGAATCCCCGGCAGCCTACGTCTATTGCAGCATAACTAAGGGAGGATTCAGGGTCACCTGGTCCAGCCCTAACTATATGCTTTAGCAAAAGGAAAGTTTTAAGCCTAATCTTGAAAGTAGAGATAGTGTCTGTCTCCCGAATCCAAACTGGAAGTTGGTTCCACAGAAGAGGGGCCTGAAAACTGAAGGCTCTGCCTCCCATTCTACTTTTAAATACTCTAGGAACAACAAGTAGGCCTGCAGTGCAAGAGCGAAGTGCTCTAATAGGGTGATATGGTACTACAAGGTCATTAAGATAAGATGGGGCCTGATTATTTAAGACCTTGTATGTGAGGAGCAGGATTTTGAATTCAATTCTGGATTTAACAGGAAGCCAATGAAGGGAAGCCAAAACAGGAGAAATATGCTCTCTCTTTCTAGTCCCTGTCAGTACTCTTGCTGCAGCATTTTGGATTAGCTGAAGGCTTCTCAGCGAGTTTTTCCCTACTATGTGCAATTTGTTTCTATTTTTCAGCTTTAGCCACGAAGCTAATACCAACTTTAGCTAGCACTGTAAAAACAACATGTAGATGCATTACAGATTACTTTTCATATAGCATGAACATATAGCATGAACTACAACAATTCTGTGAAAACGTACCTAACTAAAACAAATGTATTTAGATTACTTACCTTCTCAGTATGCCTGACTCAGTGCCAAAGGTTGCATGTGGCTAAACAGTCTTCCAGAATCTGGCGGTCAATTGCGCTCTCCTTAAATTATGTTGTTGTCTTATTGGATAAGACTCTAGGTCTTATTATCCAATCATATTTAGTTGTTGTCTTTGAATATATTGCATCATTTCCGGTTGTGGTCAAACATGATTACAATGGTTTTAGTATTCTAATTTAGTCACTTTAAATCAATGCAAGAAAAATGAGTAGTCTCAGTATTGTTTATAATCAAGTAAATTGTACTTTATTCAATCATGTAAATAAGAGAAACATGAAAGGCTTGTGTAGAATTAACTAAATTCATTTGTGCAAATTCAAAAGCCTGCCAATTCCCATTTTTTCAGTGTATAGTCTCGAACACATGACAACACAGGGTAGGAAAGAATTCTACAAATGGTATGATTCGGTCAGTTCCGGCACCTTCGATTTCATGAAAGAGGCCCTTTTATATTGTGAAAACAATGTTGAAATTCTAGCTTGGGGTTGCACATTGTTCAGAAACGGTTCTATTGAAGAGACAGGAGTCGATCCTTTTAGCTGTAATACCCTAGCCAGCGTATGCCTAAAAACTTATTTAACAAACTTTATGCTGGCAAATTCTTTAGCAATACCGTGCCCTGCAAATTACCATAATCAGGTCAAATCATTTTCCTCATCCTCAATTCAATGGCTCGAATATGTGTTTTTATCAGACATGCACTCAATCAAGAGGAAAAACAGCTTGGTAGTTATTATGTAGATGGCTATGCCGAGATTAGCGGTAAAAAATACGTCTGGGAATTTTTAGGCTGCTACTTCCACGGCTGTGTTACGTGTTTTTTCAAATCAGGCAGATCTCAACCCTCTGTTAGGTACTTCTTTTTCAGACATTAACATGGCCACTCAAGAAAGGCTCGCTAGATTGAGAGCTGAACATAATGTGCAGCTTGTGATAATTTGGGAGCATGAATGGATGGAGTTAAAACGTACTGATGAGAGTGTAATCAGCTTTCTCAAATGTTACGATCCACCAGAGCCTTTAAATCCTCGCCACGCTCTCTTCGGTGGTCGCACAAGCCCAGCTCGGCTGCGCTGCAGTGCAGGGCCTGGTGAAAAAATTTGTTATGGATGTCATGGATGTTACCTCATTGTATCTATTTGTAAATAGCACGTGTTGGTACCCCTTAGGTCATCCTCAAATAATTTTTCGAAATTTTCAGGACACAAAAAACTACTTTGGGTTTATCAAAGCAGTTGAGGCGATCGTGGCTCAGGAGTTTGCAGTTCGTCTTGTAATCGGAAGGTTGCCGGTTCGAGCCCTGGCTCCGACAGTCTCGGTCGTTGTGTCCTTGGGCAAGACACTTCACCCACTACTGGTGGTGGTCAGAGGGCCCGGTGGTGCCAGTGTTCGGCAGCCTCGCTTCTGTCAGTGCGCCCCAGGGCAGCTGTGGCTACAATGTAGCTTGCCATCACCAGTGTGTGTGAATGGGTGGATGACTGAACGTGTAAAGTGCTTTGGGGTCCTTAGGGACTAGTAAAGCGCTATACAAATACAGGCCATTTACCAGTTGTATACCCACCCAGGGGTCTTTATTTTCTTGTTTTACCCTATAAAACCCAGTCAGGCAAGCTTGTGTTCATGCTCTGCCACACTCGTGCTGAAATGAACAAGCAGGAGGGGGCGTGTAACCATAGCAACGAGGAGAGAGCTCTCAGAGGCGTGTGGACCACTCCTGAATTTAACCTGGCCTTAGAAAAAGGTTATAAAATAAGTAAAATCATGGAGGTATGGCACTTTGAGAAACAGAGTAACACAATATTCACACAATATGTACATCATTTCCTACGCAAAAAACAAGAAGCTTCAGGCTACCCATCAGATGCTGTAACTGAGGAGGCTAAGCTGCTTTACATCAAAGACTACCAGGCTAAACAAGGCATCACTTTAGACCCTGAAAACATAAAATTAAACCCTGCTAAAAGACAAATGGCCAAACTGTGTTTAAACTCCTTTTGGGGTAAATTTGGGCAGAGAAATAATCTCACACAGAGCAAACTGGTGAGTGACCCAGAGGAATTCTTTAACCTCATGTTTTCTCCAAAATACAAAGTGAGCTATTTCTCTTTTGTCAGTGATGATGTGGCTCTTATTATATGGTGTTATGGTGACCTCTGTACTCCACTCCCAAACTCCACAGATAACATCTTCATTGCGGCCTTCACTACTTCATATGGGTGTATGGAACTCGACAGCTACTTGGATGAGTTACAGAAAAGAGCTATTTACTATGATAGCGTTGTTTATCTCACTAAACAAAATGAAGCTGAACTAGAATTAGGTAGATATTTAGGCGATCTCACAAATGAGTTAGATGACGATGATTTCATTACAGAGCTTGTTGCAGCTGGACCTAAAAGTTGTGGATACATGACCAAAGACGGCAAAGTTGTTTTGAAAGCGAAAGGGATCACACAAACACATGATGTCTGCGAGAGGGTCAGCTTTGAATCTGTAAAGAACCTTGTTGACCATTACATTGATAACTTTCAAGTAGGGTCTACACTTGAGGCCCCTCAGCACGGCATTATTCGCCATAAAGCAGGGTTCTCACTGCAAAATTCATCATTCCCAAAAAAACTCCGGGTTGTTTATGACAAACGTAGAATGCTACCAGGAGGTCTGACTTTACCTTTTGGTTATTGATTATTTATTTTTTATTTTTATTTTTTAAAAATGTTTCAGCCTGCTTTAATCGATTTTGATCCCAGACTTCAAGTCCCATTTTCCTTGTATGGTTTTTGGGCCTAGTGGCTCAGGAAAAACTTTTTTGTCAAATCTGTATTGGAAAACTGTGTACGTGTTTTGAATAAGCTTGTTGAAAATGTTGTGTGGGTTTATACATCCTTTCAGCCTTTTTATTCTGAGCTTCAAGAGAAAAATAAAAGCATTAAATTCATTGAAGGTCTCCCTGATTCTTTTGAAGATGAGTTTGTTTCCCTCACACCAGAGTCATCTCATTGTACTGGATGATGTTATTTTTCAGGCATCAAATCATCCAGAAGTGGTCCGGATTTTCACACAGTACAGACACCATAAAAATATGAGTGTCCTGATGTTGACTCAGAATGTGTTTCTACAAGGTAAGCAGAACGATCAGTCTGAACAGTACTTATATGGTCTTATTTAAAAACCCTCGTGATGAATTACAAGTTAATACATTAGCTAGACAAACTTATCCAGGACGTCTGCAGTTCTTCTTGGAGAGTTTTGAAGAAGCCACGAAAGAGCCACACGGATATTTATTGATAGATCTAACCCCGACCTGTCCAGAGCAGCTCAGGCTGAGATCAGGGTTACTACCCGGAGAACAGCTCTGTGTTTTCTTGCCCCGAAAAAAATAAGAGAAAAAATGTCTGTAAGATTGAGAAGAAACTTTGCTTTGTTGAAAACACTAACCACTAGCTCACCAAAAATTTGTAAGGTTAGTTTAGATGAATGCTCACCCAAGTTTATTGAGGCTGTATGCGAGATTTGTATGAGTCTTTTAAAAGGAAATATCCCTATCACACAATTCCAGCATAAGAAATTAAAGCGACATAAAGAGAAAATCAGACAGATGGCCAACAGACGGGATGGGGTGAGGAAGAAGAAAAAGTTAATGACTCAAAAAGGTGGTTTCCTGTTACCACTTCTCGCAACTATTGTCGCGGATCTAGCTATGGGCGCCATTCGCAAATAAAAATGCAGAAAATGTATTTGATCTCGCCCGAGCAGATCAAACGCTTACATGAAACGCATGCAAATGCATCTCGGACAAGCATCTGATACAAAGCTGAGGCTGATTTGGATAATGAAATGAGAGGGATATTAGAGACTCAGGGTTTAAACCCGGATGAGAAAATCAAAAACTATAATATGCTTTTACAAAATCTTGTGCTCGAGAAACAAAAACTGGATGAAAGCAAGCAAATAACACTAAGGCTCCCCGCTGAGCGTGAGGGGAGACTGAGTGACAGGTCATGTGATAG
Organism: Oreochromis aureus; assembly: GCF_013358895.1. Classification (NCBI taxonomy): domain Eukaryota; kingdom Metazoa; phylum Chordata; class Actinopteri; order Cichliformes; family Cichlidae; genus Oreochromis; species Oreochromis aureus. The sequence goes on along the minus strand of NC_052945.1, from coordinate 32,661,890 downwards.
GTGCCAGTACCAGGAGGAAGAGAGCGAGGAGGGGGAGCAGCATCAGAAATTAAATTTCTGATGTAATCAATGTAATCAAAACCAAATAAAACATGTTTTCTTATTTTTAAAGGTAATTATCTCTGATGTTTTTAATTGAACAAAAAAAACACATTACACCACTTTTTCCCAAAACGTTTTTTTACTTGTTTATTAAAAATAATTTTTTAACACAAGTGACAATCATTAAAAGCTTTCAGAGAAAGTCTTTTCAAAGACAGCGTGGCTTGCAGCTGTCTTTGATGGAAAGATACTCTATCAGCATGCTTTTTCCAAAACGTTACAATGCTTTTGGGGTAAAATGGATAATCCGGTGGGAATCCGAACGAATCATAAAAACTGGCACCTCCGTCTTCATTTAATGAAATCGCCAGCCAATGAGTTCCAGGTTTATTCCTGGGATCTGTATTTATGATCAGATATGCAGGCCGTTTAAACGAATGTTTGAGTAGCAGCAGTAACTCATCTGAGGCCCAAACGCCTGAGAAGCTGTCACCGACAAGCAGCCTCATGATACTCTCCAATTGATGATTGTTCATGATTCAAGAAAAAACAGAAACCTATCAGTAATAATCAACCAAAACTTGTCTTTTTGAATTAATCTCGAGAATTGAATTGTAACAAGCATAAAAACGATCAGCGTCGTTGTGTGAGGCAGCGGGACTCTGAAGCGCAATTCAAGTCTCAAGTTGCCATTTATTATCGATGATAAAGCTTAGCTGTCATCTGAAGGACTCATATTGAACACGAAGAGAGTATATCCTTCTTGAAATTCCTGTCTGTCAATGCACAAGGATATATCTTTCAGGTACAAGCTTTAAAATTCTCTAACACAATGATTCTCTGCAAAATTTGGTGGAAAACTTTGGCTGGTATCTGTTTACTCTCATGACAGAAAGCCAAAAACTCTAAATTGTTATGCTGGAAATTGAAAGGGCATAAATCATATCTCCCTGTAAAAGCTTTGTGGTTTACCATGCCTATGACAAGATATCTGGGCAGTCAACCCAGAAACAGGTTCTCATGATGTGATATCCTGGAATTCTCGGGTATTGAAAATGTTTTTACATTAATCCGTGAGATCGGATATAATACATTGGCATGCATGAGAGCGGATGCGTGACCTACGCGCACAGCGGGAGACACCGTCACTTTTCTTACAAACATGGAGGTGCCTAGAATATTCAGACGGTAATTGTCAATTGACGGTAATTGAGGCTAAACGCGTCGCTGGCTCTCGTGAGCTTAACCCTCAAATCCACATTATTGAGCAATAATCTTTCACAGAAAAAAATGTCAGAGTGCAAGGGCCCCATAACATGAAACTCTCGTGAACGCTCGCTATACACTGCTCTCCTGACTAAGCCTCTTTTAGGCCCATTATTGACAACATAGGAGTCATGGTTGCCAGCAGTATCTTTGAAAAAAACACCTGCGCTAAATTGAGTTTTCAGACTTGAATATGAGTACTAATACTATATGAGTATAATACTAATACCATATTTAAATATGCCTCAATTATGGCCCTACATAGGTGAGTTGAGCTGGCTTGAGAAATCAACCTATCACCCAGAGTAACATCACATTGTGAGAAAATGGTATTTAAAGGGTAATTTATAATTGCAACATTAGCGTCCGCAGCAATATCACTGCCATCGGCGTTTGTTATTTTCAGCCTTAAACTCAGCAATGTGTCATTTAAAATCCAGGTAATGCAACCTGTTTCCAGGCACGTAAAATTCCAGAGGGCTGATACTGGTAAAATTTCTGAATAACATTTGTCTTTGAAAACTGAATTATGCGAAATACGCAAAATTATGCTTAGCCCAGAGCCCTCTTGACGTTCTGCTGTGTCCGAGTGATTGAACTTACTGACAGCTGTAGTCAGCACGTCCGAGGCTATGTTCTTGACAGCGGTCTTCAGATGAGGTTTTGCGACGCTCACCCCCCGCTTTATGAATGGAGTTACAAATCTGAACAATTTTGAGAAAATTGATGCTATGCCGCGCCCGTAAATTACTGGCGCACCTGAGAAGCCGGGCAGACCGTTACTGGCTTGGGATTTGTAGTACTTTATAAATCTATTATTATCCATGTCGTTATGAATTATGACCTTGACAAGCCGGAAATGTAGCTTCACTATCTTTTTACCGTAGGTAAAGTTTACAGGTTCGTTCTGATCAGTTTTGATTTCAATATAGATATTTTCGATATGCTTCTGAGCAAGGGGTATGTAGTCTGGTTTGTTGAAGCTCTGTGCAATAATATCTCCGTAATTACCCTCTATTTTGACAGTACGCAGCAGGGGGGAGTAGCTATCACCCACGAGCTGCAGCGTTGCAATATTGGAATAACAGAACAGGTGATAACAACGTGCCTTTATATCTCCTGGATATGGTGCAAATTTGCTCGAATCGCTGCCAGACCCCTGGCGGGACACCAAGCATATATGCAAGCGGTGGGAAAAACCTCAGATGATATAGGCCTCCAGATGTGAATTCAAACTTTTTAACAATTGGGTTATATTTTAGTTAAATATCTGAGTTGATACGCCCAGTGGTTCCCAAACTTTTTTTGCCAGGCCCCCCTTTCTTACAAGAAAAATGTTCCCCCCCCCCGCACAAACACATCCTCCAAACACACACACCCATATTTTGTTTACAAACTCCATTGCGGTTTATTTCACACCTCAAACATTTAGTAAACAATTAAGCAAATACAAGTAAACGGCAATAAATCACAGGTAGTAATAAAATATACTACTAACTCTTTTACGCTACGTCCACACCTACACGGGTATTTTTGAAAACTCAGCTGTTTCTATGCGTTTGGGCTTTTCGTCAACACGTAAACGGCATTGCGATTCACCGAAAACGGAGATTATTTAAAACTCCTTTTTTGCGTTTACGTGTGGACGAGGATTACAGAGTTCGTCACGCAACGTCAAAGGCATGTGCCTTTTTTCACGTCACACTGTGCGCCACGTTATTGTTTACATGAGATGAATTGCAGAATGGCAGATAGTCAGATTAACAGTATTTTGTCTATCTTCAGGTTTTACACGCTTACATATACACACGCAGTTACTGTCCCTCCATTTAGAAAGGCAGAGGCGTCACGGTGTAATTATTTTACGTGTAGTTGTTTTTTTTCCTGTGTAATAATATTCAACATTGCTATCAATACATTTTTCAAAAAATGCCTCTGTGCAAAATGGGTTTAAACACATAAACAGCTGTGGGATACTGTTTGTTCGTGATTTGAACAGGGGGAACAAATTACGGCAGGATCAGCCTGATATTATTTGTATCCCACTGTAAGAGCCAAACTCAATGTTTATATTTTGCTTATTTGTTATGGTGGCACAGGTGTATAGTTTTACCTGCCTCTCAGCTGATGACATGTGGGTGTGGTCACTGGCTATTTACCTGATGTTGGTGTTCGCAGCAGGTGTGTTGGGTGAGTGGTTTGTGGGCAAACTTTTCTGTTGACCGTCATTTTTTGGTACACCAGTTATTCCATGCGCTAGTTGTAAATTGATTGAAAGCGCAAAAGTTTATTTTTGTTTTGTTCTTAAAATAAATACGCAAACTACAAGTACGACTCATTATGGATTATTGGAGGCGCGTCACAGGGACACAACCAACTCAGCCGGCCGCGGCTTTATTTATGGATGAAAGTCGCAACATTTAGTCAACAGAAAACCTGTCTTTTATCGCATGCATCAGAAAACAATGAAGAGGATTTTGGATGCACGTTTTGGAGTCACGGAGCTTTCAGATGAGTGGACGCAGTTCTCAGATGAGTAATTGGAAACGGCACCGTCACACTGGCATGGTGGAACGCAGCGCAACAGACACTACAGAAGCGGTAGGACACGCAGATTCACTCTGTGTATTATTGGATGTTTTGAACACAGTTTGTAAGTGTCACCGCTTGTCCATTGGGGACATTGGTTTGATCTGCGTTGTGTGTGTGCGTCTGCTTGATTTGGCAAGCTGGAGGACGCTGCTCTGGTTTCGACAGCCTGTGACGCTGCTGCGCAATGGTGCACGGACGAAAAGTATTGGCTGTGATCCATCTTTGAAGCTGTGGAATATAATGTTGTTTTGATGCATGTGAAAAAGTGACAATGAGTGAAACAAAAGAAGCCGAACATGAACTGGAAGAAAAAAGATCTGCGAAATTGACGGCTAAAGCGCTTGCTATTAAAATGGAAACTTTGCAGAAAGAGCGAAAGTCTCATGTTAACAAGATTAAAGGGTTAACACGCGATATTAAAGAATTGATGAAAAATGATGGCAATGCAACAGCTGTGCAGCTTAACTTGGAAAAACTGAATGATTTGTATAAAAATGCCAAAGCAGTTCATGATGCATTCATTTTATTGATTCCTAAAGATGAACAAGACGCTCATATTGATTGGTTTGGACGCATAACAAAATGTAATGATGATTTTATTGAAGATGTGAAGCAGTGGCTTATTGAAGCTGGAAGACCTGTTATGGAAAAAGGCAATGAAGTTGAGAATGTGCCTACTGCTGTTACTTTAGGTTTGCCCGTTTCTGCTGAGACTGTTTTATCCAAGGAGATGGTTTCTTCCACAAACGATAAACATAACATCTTAACATCTCCAAAGCAGGTTAAAACAGATTCTGACATACAAGATGAAATACAGCCAGATGACAGTGTTTCAAATGTAGGAAGCAAAAAGAGTAAAAGCAGTTCTTCAAGCTCAAACTCCAGAGCCTCAAGTACAACATCAGCACGAATAATGGCTGAAGCTGAAGCAGCTGCACTGATGGTAAGGCAAAAACTGCTTAAGGATAAACACGCCTTGGAGGAACATGAAGCACAGTTAAGGAGACAGCGAGAGCAACTGGAGCTGGAAACAAATATAGCTGCCACGGTAGCAAAAATGAAAGCACTGGGAGGCTCAAAAGGATCCAGTATTAAAAGTAAACTATCAAAAATATCAGACGGTATGGAGTCATATTTTGAAAAGGGACAAAAAGTAACTCAAGTGTTGAATACTCGTCTTGGTAATCCTGTGCATGAAAGGCAACATGTGCATATCTTTAAGGAGCATAATGTTGCAGACTCACAATCTCGCTTAACTACAGGCAGAGTTCCAACACAACCACAGACTCTTTCTGAAGATCCCTTGACATATCAGTCAAACATTAGAAATTCACATGAAGATAAATATATACCTTCTCAAATTTCTAGTCATGAAGAAGACTGTAACATCTTATCTGTCATGAGTAAGCAAAATGAACTCACTGCTTTATTAATCCAACAACATAGTCTTTCTTCATTACCTAAAAAGGAGATCCCAGTTTTTGATGGAGATCCACTTCAGTACCAGACTTTTATTAAATCGTTTGAACACAACATTGAAAGCAGAAATAAAAACCCTGGAGACTGTCTTTATTACTTGGAACAATACACAAAGGGTCAACCAAGAGAACTCGTAAGGAGTTGCCTACACATGACTTCAGAAGCAGGATTCAGAAAGGCAAAGTCTTTATTACGGCAGCATTTTGGTAATGAACATAAACTTGCCACGGCTTACGTGAGCAAAGCACTTGCTTGGTCTTCCATAAAAGCAGAGGACACGAAAGCTCTTCAGGCTTACACAATATTTCTTAGAGGCTGTTGCAATGCTATGGAGGATCTCAGTTATATGCAGGAGCTAGACATGCCTGCCAACATGTTAGCTATAACAAAGAAACTTCCTTACAGACAGAGAGATAAGTGGAGAACTGCAGTCAGTGATTTCCATGAGAAGTGTAATCGACAAGCTACATTTAAGGATCTTGTTGATTTTTTGGAAAAACAAGTGAAGATCGCATCCGACCCAGTGTTTGGAGACATTAAGGATATCTGCACGACAAACAGAGACACAAGAAAACTTAAGTCTCAAACTCACACAAGATTCAAAGAAAGTTCTTTTGCTACCTCTGTGATAGCATCTGAAAAAGAAAATAGCAAGGTTAAGGAAAAGGAAAGAACCACACAAATGAGTTGCTTGTTTTGCAAAGGTGAACATACCTTAGAAAATTGTCAAGAGCTGGAAAGAAAAACACAAAAGGACAAAATCACTTTTCTAAAAGAGAATGGAATCTGTTTCGGATGTCTTTGTAAAGGACATATTAGTAGAGACTGCAAAAGGCGCCTCAGTTGTAAGGCATGTGGTTTAAAGCATCCTCAAATGTTACATATCTATCAAAAGACAATGAGTAAAGAACAAGAATCAAAGGAACAAACTCAAGATCGTACCGTAGTCTCTATTCAGACCAGTGCTCTTACTGGGGCCGGTAAAGATGAATTCAAACTTTCAATCGTGCCTGTGAAAGTTAAGGCCAAGAAAGGAAATGTAACATTGTACACCTATGCATTTCTTGACCCAGGCAGCACTGCATCATTTTGGACAGTGAAGCTAATGAATAAACTGAAAATGCATGGAAGAAGATCCAACATTCTGCTGAGAACTATGGGACAAAATAAAGTTGTTGAAACGGATGTTATTGCAGATTTGGAAGTTGCTGGACTAGACGGGAATGAGTTTTGTGATCTTCCCATTCTTTATACTCAGTTCACTATGCCTGTGCATAAAGGAAACATTCCTCACCAGAAAGATATAATCCGGTGGCCATATTTAAGGTCTGTACATCTGCCAGAAATTGACTCTGAAATTGATTTGCTAATTGGCTCGAATGTGCCAAAGGCTCTGGAACCACTGGATGTCATTAGAAGTGTTGGAGATGGACCGTATGCTGTTAAAACTGTCCTTGGCTGGATAGTAAACGGACCTTTGGGTGAGACTCAAACGGAAGCTCACAATCAGCCACAGATAAGTGTTAATAGAGTTTCAGTGGTGAAACTTGATGGGCTGTGGAATCAGCAGTTTAAAACTGATTTTCCAGAGTGTGCCCGAGATGAAAAGGAACCTTCTAAGGAAGACCAACAGTTTTTAGATAAAGTTTCCAATACTGCTAAGCTACATAATGGTCATTATTATATTGGACTCCCATTGAAAGATTTAAAGATCTCCATGCCAGATAATAAAAGTGTTGCTGAACAACGCCTTCAGAATCTGAAGAAAAGGCTTATGAAGAACTCTTCTTTTCTGCAGGACTATAACAGCTTTATGGCAGATATGATTTCTGAAGGTTATGCAGAAAAGGTACCAGAGGACAACCTAGAACGGACGGATGGCAGGAAATGGTATTTGCCGCACCATGGTGTTCTGCATCTGCAAAAGAAAACCCTTAGAGTGGTGTTTGACTGTGGAGCCAAGTACCAAGGAGTGTCGCTAAATAGCAAGCTCTTACAAGGTCCAGACTTGACCAGCACGTTAATTGGAGTTCTGACAAGATTTCGTAAAGTACATGTTGTCATTGCTGCAGACATTAAAGCCATGTTTCATCAGGTTAAAATACCAGAGGAGGATCGAGATATGTTGAGATTCCTTTGGTGGCCCAACGGAGATTACACTCAAGCCATGGTTGAACATAGGATGACAGTACATGTGTTTGGAGCAACATCATCTCCCAGTTGTGCAAATTTTGCACTAAGGAAATGTGCTGAAGATCATAAACAACAGTTTAGCCTTCAAGCCGTGGATGCAATGTTGAACAACTTTTACGTCGACGATTGTCTCGTCTCAGCAGCCACAGAAGAGGATGCGATAGATCTCTATCATGAACTCTGTGCCATATGCTTGAAAGGAGGCTTTCCATTGAACAAATGGATAAGTAACAGTCGTAATGTGTTGGCGGTAATACCTGAAAGTAACAGAGCAAACAAAATAAAAGATCTAGACTTGATCAGTGATGTGCTTCCAGTGGAAAGAGTTTTGGGCGTTCAATGGTGTGTTGAGTCTGACGTTTTCAAGTTCAGAATCACTCTAAGAGATCGACCTTTGACAAGACGTGGCATCCTTTCTGTAGTCAGCTCTGTTTATGACCCCCTAGGAATGTTGGCACCAGTAATCTTAAATGCTAAAAAGATTGGATGGGATGATTCATTACCTGATCCAGTTATACAGGAATGGACTATTTGGATGCAAGAGCTCTACAAGCTGGAGGAGTTTAAGGTTGATCGTTGTTTTAAAACCAACAGTTTTGGAACTGTAAAAACTGCTCAGTTACATCATTTTGCAGATGCATCCGAGGATAGCTATGGAACAGTAACTTATTTGTTACTAAAGAACGAACGAGACCAGGCACACTGTGCATTCATTATGGGAAAGGCACGTGTTGCTCCTTTAAAACCAGTTACAATCCCACGAATGGAGTTAACTGCTGCCACCTTAGCAAGCAGAATGGATGTAATGTGGAAGAAGGAGCTGCAGATGAAACTGAAGGATTCAATATTTTGGACTGACAGCACCTCTGTACTAAAATACATCAACAATGAAACAACAAGGTTCCGCACTTTCGTTGCCAACAGAGTTTCAGAGATTGTCAAAGTTTCAAATGCTCAACAATGGAGATATGTGGACACGGATAACAATCCAGCAGATTTGGCTTCTCGAGGTTTAACGGTACAATCCTTTTGAAAAATAAACAAACTTGGCTCTCTGGACCTCCATTTCTTCTACTACCACAAGAGGAGTGGCCTCAGAATCCTGATGAAGTGAACCAAATCTCATCAAACGATGCAGAAATTAAGGCAACAGTGAATGCCGTTCAGACGTCACAAGAAATGGATCCGGTTTCTCACTTCATTCAATATTTTTCATCCTGGACTCAGATGAAGCGTGCAGTGGCATGGATTCTGAGAGTTAAAAAACTGCTGCTGCATTACAGTAGAAGAAAACTACAAACTAAACATGATGCTAAACAAAATCTTGAACTTCAAACGAAGAGACACTGTCTGGACACCAGCAGTCTCAAAGTTGAGGAGCTGCTTAGCGCTGAAATGGCTATAATCTCCTTTTGTCAAAGGAAGCGGTTTGCTGATGAAATCTCCTGTTTAACAAAAGGATCGAATGTTAAGAGAACCAGTCACATTTATAAACTTTGTCCCATCCTGGAAGAAGGTGTGTTGAGAGTTGGTGGACGGCTCAGTAGAACTGCAATGCCAGAAGAGAGAAAACATCCTGTTATTCTGGCCAAAGACTTCCACATTTCTAACCTAATCCTTCAACATGTCCATGAAGCGGAAGCAGAGAATATTTAACATATTGGACTGACTAGATAATCTTTAAGTGACCTATTCCTTTTACTTATGGGTTTTAACTTCACAGATGGTGAACCACAAGTAGTAGTACTGATGCATGTTGCACTAAAGGGCGATTGAAATGTTTTATGAGCCAGCAAATGATGTAAAACTTGATTATTTTGTAATTATTATTTAAAGATAATAGTTAGGGGCCGGTATTGTAAGAGCCAAACTCAATGTTTATATTTTGCTTATTTGTTATGGTGGCACAGGTGTATAGTTTTACCTGCCTCTCAGCTGATGACATGTGGGTGTGGTCACTGGCTATTTACCTGATGTTGGTGTTCGCAGCAGGTGTGTTGGGTGAGTGGTTTGTGGGCAAACTTTTCTGTTGACCGTCATTTTTTGGTACACCAGTTATTCCATGCGCTAGTTGTAAATTGATTGAAAGCGCAAAAGTTTATTTTTGTTTTGTTCTTAAAATAAATACGCAAACTACAAGTACGACTCATTATGGATTATTGGAGGCGCGTCACAGGGACACAACCAACTCAGCCGGCCGCGGCTTTATTTATGGATGAAAGTCGCAACACCCACTGTAACTTTACTGCATAAAGAGCTAACATGTCCAAAATGTGAGGAGTAGTTAGTCATTACAAGAAGTGTTTGTGAACTAAAAATCAAGAATGTGGGATACTGTTTGTCCGTGATTTGGAGAGCACAGCGCGCGTGCTCCGACGCAGGGGAAAACTAATTTTGCAGGGAGACCTACCTTGGCACTTGTGCAGGTGAAGCCAAAGGAAGATATGCTTCACCATATTTTCCTGTCTTTGGCTTGGAAGGAAGTTGGTTTGGAAACATATTTGGCGGTGCTTCATCTCCTGCTTTGCGTTTGTGTGGGAGCCCCGTCAAAAACCTGTCCACAGTGTCCAAGCGCTCTTTTTTTTTTTCTTTTCTTTTCATACCGCGCCCCCCCTGCAATGGCTCTGTGCCCCCCCTAGGGGGCGGGCCCCACACTTTGGGAACCTCTGGATACACCTAAGGCAGGCCTCAACCTCTGATCTCAACGTGTTAGCATCCTCATAAAAACCAGCGCGTATTTTTGTCTTAACCACGTCATCGGGCTTCTGCGAGGGTAGCGTTACGTAAAAGCCCCGCGACCTGACACTCATTGCTGATCCCATTACCAACGTGAAATGAGGTCCGGGATTTTTTATGTCAGGTTTTTAAGCTCACTGGCTTTAATTCAGCTATTAAACTTTTCAGGCCAGTTCCGCCATTTCACAAGGAAATATATCTCCCCCCTCTCTCCAAAAGTTGATTCTGTTCATCTGGACGTAGCGTTTTGTGGGAGAAACGTTTCGTCACTCATCCAAGTGACTTCTTCAGTTTCAGCTGACTGCAGGTTTCCCCAGTTTTATAAACAGTACATTTGCATAATGACTGAAACCAGCCCACTGAAGGAACAATGGGCTGGGAGGTCAGTTCCTTAATCATAATCATGCAAATTCTCATGACCATCAGAACAGCACATCAAGAAGGCCCTGAGTAAATGTGGTTATCCCAGCTGGACTTTTGTCAAAGCTGGGAAGGCACCTAAAGAAAGCTCCAGCCGATCCAGGCGAGAAAGACAACCGCTGCCCAAGCGAAAACCTGTAGTGATCTCATATGTGTCAGGAGTATACGAAGACAAAGAGTATGATGAAGAAGACTATGAAGAAGAAGAAGACGACGAAGAAGAAGACGACCTTGACCCGCGAGGACGAGGCCCCACCGAAGAGGCTGTGGCAGCGGCGCGAGACGAGGCCTCCTCGTTCATGGCCTACTTTCCGCCAGAGCTAGAGGACTCGGTGATCGCCATGACCAACCTGAAAGCGGACAGGCGCAGGCCCTCCATCGACGGGTGGAAGCCCATGGGGCGCGTCGAGTTCCAGGCCTATGTGGGGCTGCTGGTGCTCGCCGGCGTGTACAGGTCCCGGGGAGAGGCCTGCGAGAGCCTGTGGGACACCAAGAGCGGCAGGTCCGTGTTCAGAGCCGCGATGCCGCTCAAGACCTTTTGAGCCTACTCGGGCGCGCTGCGCTTCGACAACAGAGAGACCAGACGAGCCAGGCGAGGCGAGGGCGGCGACCACGACAAACTGGCCCCCATCAGAGCCGTGTGGGACGAGTGGTGCGCGAGGCTGCCCGCCATGTACCGCCCGGGACCGGAGGTCACCATCGAGGAGAGACTGGTGCTGTTCAGAGGTACGTACGTGGTGCGTGTTGTGTGTGTGTGTTGTGTGCGTGCGTGTGTGCGTGACTGGGGGATGAGAGGAGGAAGAGGAGCGGGAACGGCGACAACGCTAGCTTTCTGGGCATTGTTGTCGTCGGGTTCTGCGTGTGTGCTTTTACATGACTCTTTATATCTTCCACGCTTGCAAGTGCATTCTCTGTCAAACTCACATCTCTTCTTCCGTTTCTGCCCCAATCTCCCACACCTTCCCACATCGCTCTGGGGGATGAGAGGAGGAAGAGGAGCGGGAACGACGACAACACTAGCTTGCTTTGTTGTATTTGTGTTGGGTTCTGCGTTTGTGCTTTTACATGACTGTATATCTTCCACGCTTGCACGTGTGTTCTCTGTCAAACTCACGTCTCTTTTTCCGTTTCTGCCCCAATCTTCCACACTGTCCCACATTGCTCTGGGGGATGAGAGGAGGAAGAGGAGCGGGGAACGGCGACAACGCTAGCTCGCTTTGTTGTATTTGTGTTGGGTTCTGTGTTTGTGCTTTTACATGACTGTATATCTTCCACGCTTGCACGTGCGTTCTCTGTCAAACTCACGTCTCTTCTTCCGTTTCTGCCCCAATCTCCCACACTTTCCCACACTTTCCCACATCTCTCTCTCTCTCTCTCTCTTTCGCTCTCTCGCCATCAGGAAGGTGTCCGCTCAGACAATACATGCCCAGCAAACCGGCCAGGTACGGGATCAAGATATGGGTGGCGTGCGACGCGCGTTTCAGCTACGCGTGGAAGATGCAAGTCTACACTGGCAAGCCCGACAAGCGCGGCCCTCCCGAAAAGCACCTGGCCACTCGAGTGGTCGTGGACCTCACCGAGGGATTGCCACCGGGACGCAACGTCACGTGCGACAACTTTTTCACCTCGCGCGAGCAGCGGTGGCAAACCTCCCTTGGTGCTGCATTACAACCGCACCAAGGGAGGCGTCGACAACCTGGACAAGGTCGTGAGCACGTACAGCTGCAGGAGAAAGACCTGCAGGTGGCCCGTGGCCCTTTTCCACAACATGGTCGACGTGGCGGCCTACAACGCGTTCGTGCTCTGGAGGGAAATTCACCCCGACTGGATGGCGGGCAAGCTCAACAAACGAAGGCTCTTCCTCGAGCGGCTGGGCAAAGCGCTCGCGCGCCCCATGATCGAAGCCAGGGCGTTAGCGTGAGAAGGAGGAGGCCGAGTCGCGGCCCGAGGTACTACTACTGAGGCTGATGATGCTGATGCCGATGCTGCTACTGCTGCTCGTACTACCACCGCCGCCAACGCTACGCCACGCGACTCCTCTCCGGTCAAGAGGCGAAGGTGCCGCGTGTGTCCCAGGAGCAAAGACGTCAAGACCAAGATCATGTGCCACGAGTGCCGAGCGTACGTGTGCACCAACTGTGCCGCTTCACGCACCGCCGCTTCCCAGACGCCACCGACGTTGTAGTAACACAAGTGCCGCTAGGGGGTCCTAACGACCCCCTAGCAACCCCCACCCTAAACATCATAACACATATGCCCCGAGGGGGTCCTAGCGACCCCCCACCCTATCATCATCATAACGCATATGCTCCGAGGGGGTCCTAGCGACCCCCACCCTAAACATCATAACACATATGCCCCGAGGGGGTCCTAGCGACCCCCCCACCCTATCATCATCATGAACACCATCATCAACACCATCATCATAATAACACATACGCCCCTCGGGGGTCTCCACGACCCACGCCCCGAGAACAGGCGGGCGCACAAGGGTTAAAGGCTGTTGCTGCTCTTCGTGTTTGAAGGATGGATACGTCTGCGTGTGCTGATCCCTGGTTCGCAATTGTTGCGAGCTCGTCTTCTGCAGTGTTGCCAACTCCTCAGTAAGGAAAATCGCTATTGGCTGTCCTAAAAGTCGCTAGAAGTCGCTAAATGACGTCATCACCTAATTTGCATAATTGGTCACGCTAATATAATTGTAACCTATGTTGTTGGAGAGAGAAATAACATCGTGGAAGAGACATAAAGTGAGTAAAAAACGTCCTAAATGCATTTAGAGTTTATTTAGAACTACAAATTAAATTTCTTTTAGCAATTATTGTTTTTTAATGTCACAATTCCAACCCTGCTCCTTTACCCGGGCTTGGACCGGCAAAGTGACCAAAATAGGCACTCTGGTGGAGTTACTTTGTGTTTGTGTGTGTTTATAAGTAGTTTTAAACCCTTGTGATCCACAAAACAGCAGAAGAGTAAAAGATTAAAAGAAGAACTGACTGCGTTACAGCACCGCTGCTTGTTGAGAGTAAAAGCGATCGGCGCTTTCACGTCTTTTAGCGACTTTTTATAGAAAAAAAGTCGCTAGGGGGTCTGAAAACTCGCTAAATATAGCGACAAAGTCGCTAAGTTGGCAACACTGGTCTTCTGCAGGCTCTTCTGCACTTCGGGTGTTGCAATGAGGCTCAAAACAGCCCAGTCAGACGATGTAAAGGCAGTCCTGGGGGTTAGAGAGCCAAAACTTTCACCGGCTTTCAGTTGGTAAAAATAGAGCTCGCTCTCTCTGAGGTTGAAGGCATAGCCCTAAAATCCGCCGGAGCTGAGACGGAATCTCTCTTCCAGGGGTTTAACGGGTGCTGGCTGAACCCTGCAAAGATGCATTCGTGTGACTTTGCGCTGGCGACGCGGAAGCTCTGTAGCTGGTTACTAGTGATGGGATTCCCGGCTCTTTTTAGAGAACCGGCTCTTTCGGCTTCGAACCGGCTCTTCAGGTTGTTTTGTTGCTTTAATGAATTTATTAACAATAATATAAAATTATGCACAAAAGGAATTACTAATGTAAAAAAAAGTGGTTTTATTTATATGTTTATATATAAATATATACAGTGGCCCCTAGAGACAAAGCACGTACAAACTCCAAAAAGCACGTACAAATTCCAAAGCACGTATAAACTCCAAAACACATTTCTAGTGTTAACTGAACTTACAAAACAGAGCTACCCTAGATCACTTGAATTGCACAATTGAAAGCATATGTGTATTGTTTGTGTATTTATACACAAGCACTCATATATATTCAAATTATTTTAAAAAAATGTTCATTTACCTGTTACTACCACACACCAAATCCGGCCGTTGGTACTTCCTAGCTTGTGTAGCCACTAGGTAACAATAGCTCAACACTGCGCCTAGCATTCTGGAGCACTTCTGTTGTCTTTTGTACGTGTTTTAGAGCTTGTACGTGCTTCGGAGTTTGTACGTGTTTTGGAGTTCGTACGTGTCTTGGAGTTTGTACGTGCGTTGTCTCTAGGGGCCACCGTAAATTTACTTTTCTTTATTCACTCCACATAAAATGTAATAAGTAAATCATATAATACAAAAACCAACTATTCACATTTCAACTTTTAACTATTTAAATTTTCAGCTTTTTCCTTTTAAACAAATTAAAGTGAAACAACACGAAACACTGCAAACCACAACACAATTAAATATAAATTAAAGTATGAAAACAAAAAGAAAATGCACATTCTCTGTCATATGGACCTGCATGAATAAACTTTCTCAATCCTTTATCATCCGCAACTGAAAATAGTGGTGGATGATTACTATAGTATGTGACGTTGTTGTCCCTGTCTCTCTTTCTCTGTCTCTCCCTCCCACTCTGTTCCTGTGCTACTGCTAGTGTAACTACCGCCCCTCCCCCCTCTTCCCAGTGCAAAGCACAAGTCTCGCGTGTGGAGTGAAGGGGAAAAAAGTGCAAGAGAGAGGGTGAGAGAAAGGGGAAAAAAAAAAAAACCCACGGCTCCCAATAAAGAGCCAGCTTGCGTCGTTCACTTCAAAGATCCGGCTCTAAGAGCCGTTTCGTTCGCGACCGACACATCACTACTGGTTACAGGGGTCTGGGCGAGCAGGGTCAGATTGGCAGGTCTGGCATCCATCTTCTTTAAAAAAAGAGAGAAAGTTTTTTTTTTTCTTTTTGGGAAAAACAGAGTTAAATTTAAGCTTAAATGTTAGATCAGGGGTCGGCAACCCTAGGCACGCATGCCACAGTTGGCACGCGAAGGGTTAACTGATGGCACGGCCATAGCTGGACTGGCCATCGGGCATACCGGGCATTTGCTCGGTGGCCCGATGATTTTTTTTTTTTGGTAACGGTATAAACAATGAAAGGTGGTGGATTGGCCAGATGCTGGCCGGTGTGTAAAAAGAACTCAGTTGTTTGGTGGTGGCTATCGCGGAGCTTCCACAGATTCAGTAAAATTAACAAGTAGTGGAGGCCAGCACATGGATGAGGGAGATCCGAGGCAGGACGAGGAGAGACCCAAGGCGGCCGCTGGTCCGAGCGTCAGGTGAACTGAACTTCAGGTAAGAAGTTATGACTGCAGTCTAGCTGGGTCAGATATAAACCAAGTTTAGGTGGAGTTTATTTTCGTTGTGCTGACTTTTTACAGTACAGCTAGCTAGCATGACGGAGTTTCTATACAGCTGGGTGGGTGCTTTGATGTTACTGATGTTGAACTTTATTTAATTCATAAGGTTAGTTAGTAGAGTTGCCAACCGTCCCGTAAAAAGACGGAATCCTCCCGCATTCAGAGAAATTATTACGCGTTTCGTGTTGAGCTGAGAGGGGACGCAGTTTGTCCTGGACTTCAGCTAGAATGAAAAAGACACAAAGGTGGAGTTGTTCTGTCGTTACACAGCTGTTTCTTCTTCTCTCATTCTCTCTCCTGTTGCTACTTCAATCATTAAACTGATCAATGATCAGCTGATTGGCTTTTCTCTCTTGTTTGTTTATCGCCCACTTTGCGCCAGAAAGAGGAAACCGCCGGATGTCGCACTAAACAACAGCAGCGCGTTTAAGCTTGATCAGCTGTTGTTAGAATTAATTTAATATCAATTTCTAGTATCAGCTGAGGAGGTTTGCTGGAGCCACAGCTGTAAAAAGTGCTGGTCATGATATCGGTTTGGATATGTGGTGAGAGGGAAACATGAAGATGAAACCAGGAGATGTCCTTACTGAATCATCAGACCTGAACAGGTGATGGAGAAACAGGTTTACCTTTTAGGTGACATGAATGAGTTGAAGGGAACTTATGAACTGTTTGTGAGAGACAAATAACACCAGGATCCTTTTCTAAGTAGCTGACAGCTGGTAACTGTGCAGGGGCGGGTCTAGCAAAGTTTTGCCAGGGGGCCAGGTAGGGCATTAACCTGTGTCTTGCCCAGCGATGTGTGATACGCATAGCATTTTGGCCCACCGGAAACATATTCCACTATGTAATCCTCCACACCCCCCTCTCCAGAGCCTAATTCGCTGGTGAGATCCCCCAGAAACAGCCCTAGAGGAGGCATCCAGTCGCCAGGGCATGCCGTGAAAATGACACTATCCGTGTCACAATACAGCATGCTGTGATGGACCGAGTTGAAAAACAGGAGGAGTCCCAGGAATTATTAGAAAAAATATGGTTTTCATTTATTTAACCCCCAAAAATGATATTTACAAAAGTAATAAATGTTGAGCTCATAAAAGAGGTCAAAGAAACAAAACTGAACTCAGGCAACGACTGCAAACTTAACAAACCAAATGACTGCCCAAACATAACTGACCTAAACATGAAATGACACACAAGGGTATATATATAATGGCTGATCAGACCATTGTGACACATGAGGAGTAACAAACAAAACACAATCATAAATCACAAAACGATGCAGTACAATCTAGTTTGTTAATAAACTAAACAGTAAAGAAGAAAATCAAAACCATTAAACCCTAAACTCAAATATTTAATTAAATACAAATACAAACTTTGTTTTTAAATTAAAGAAAACACACATTCTCGCCTTCAGTAGGAAGTGGTGGTGTGGTCCAATTATCCCTCTTCGCATTTAGTGGTTTCAAACCCTGGCTACCATCTTTTGTCCAGCAACTCCCAGGGATGATGACAGGTAAGAAATAAAAGACAAA
The DNA here is from genome assembly GCF_013358895.1 of Oreochromis aureus. Classification (NCBI taxonomy): domain Eukaryota; kingdom Metazoa; phylum Chordata; class Actinopteri; order Cichliformes; family Cichlidae; genus Oreochromis; species Oreochromis aureus. The sequence continues at coordinate 32,644,480 of NC_052945.1, read as the reverse complement.
GGTTATTCAAAAATCAAAGTAATGAAGTGGTATGAATCCATAAGTAAACTAAATGTGTGCGCTTACAAATAGAACAAATGTATCCAAACCAATCAATAAACTTATTGGAAACTAGAGTGTGTTACTGTGTTCAAATGAAGAAATTAAAATACAAGAGTTACCGACTTTAGAGTGGGGCCACGGGTTTGGCCATCACACACGCGCTGCTGCAAGTTGTCTAACAAATCATACAGCATCAGCCTGGCGTGTGCAGTGGTCATGGCGCCCACAAAGACATTATCATCCTTCACACGGGATACGCTCTACCAGCGTTGCGCCACTGCACCATGGCCACGTCATCAGAGATGAAACAAAACTGACACACGTCATACTGGTCGCGAAACATTAACTGGCTAAATCTGGCTTGCTACAGTTTCTAACAGCTTTATTTACACACATCTTGAACGGGTCTAGTATTATTCCCTCCTTCTCATAATACTCATCTATGTACTTCTGCTGCTCATCAGGTGTTTTCACGTGTTCTGGATACCCCGAGGCCTCCTGTTTAAGTTTTAGAAAGGCTTTCACATAGTCTTTAAATAATGTGTCAGTCTTGTTGGGAAAATGCCACACCTCGTTACTAGAAACAACCCTATATCCTTTCACAACAGCTTTTTCAAGCTGAAATGACACCCAGGTTCCTGACAACACCCTTTCACTGTCACTGTGCCGGCATGCTGTGTGTTGGTTCTGCTCTTCAGCACACAAGCTGCACAGTGAAAACATCAGTTTGCCGTGGCACCTGTAGGGCAAGACGGGGTGAAAACAGACCTCTAGGTGGGAGCACTGTGCATTTAACAAAGCCGGAATAATTTTCTAGCCTGTCAAAGTTGTTGTAAATGATTGGCGGGTGTCCTACAGGATAATGTTTTTTTAGACTGCACTGTGGGATAGAGACTGGTGAAGTCACAGTAAAATATTTTTTCATCACATGCAGTCTTGTGGTACAGTTTCATGGCATTGGTGCGCATTACTGAACAACGGGCTCGACTACTGCAGCACCTGTTTGCAAATGTGTTATGTGTTAATCCTTTACAATGTTTGAGGGGTTGTGTGGGGAGAAATGCTGATCATGTGTGGTGGTGGTGGTGCATCAGCAGTAGAAGCACCTAGACATGGCTGTGTGTCAGGTACACACGGCAGAGCATGTGTGACAGAATCAGCAGTAGCAACAACAACAGATGAAATAGCCACAGCAGTAGAAGTAGCCACGCTAGGATGTGCATCAGACGCAAGATCAGCAAAAAGACAATCAGCAGCAACAGGCTCAATAGCCACAGCAGTAGAAGTAACCCCACTAGGTTGTGCATCAGACAAGTCTTCTATGCAAAATATCACATTTGTTTATTATTTGTTCAGACCATTGGTTAAAAGCCTCTAAGGCTACGTTCACACTGCAGGTCTTAATGCTCAATTCTGATTTTTTGATCAAATCCGATTTTTTTGTCTGCTTGTTCACACTACAAATAAAATGCGACAGCAAACGCGCTCTAGTGTGAACGCTCAAAGCGGCCCGCATGCACAAAAGAAGATGTCACACACAACGCGCTCTGTTTAGACCCAGAGCAAACAATATTGTTTGACTGATGGCCCTTAATATAAAGACTTCGGACTTTACGTTTCCCAATTTTTGCTTTAAGTTATTTTGTTATTTACATAATAATGTAAATAACCTAATAATTATCCTTATTGCTGTTTTAGAGAGGAGCGGTGCTTCAAAGGATAGTTGCAGATTTCTGTCAGAATTTGCAGATTATACAGTACAAATAAAATGTTCACGTTGTCTTCCCAACAGTTTCACTGACATCTACACTGGATGGCCAGGAAGCGTTCGCGATGTCTTCTCGGGCGCTTCTCCGGGGCTCATAATTGGCGTCTGTCTTGTGTCAGTGACGTAAAAGACAGATTTAATGCAACATGACCGTTCAAACAGCAGTCATTTTCTAAAACATCGGCTATGTATCGGATTCAGTACCACATACGAAAGTGACCCAGATTGGATTTGAAAATATCGGATTTGTGCCGTTCACACTGTCATACCATGATCGGATATGGGTCGCATAGGGTCAAAAAAATCGGATTTGATGCGCTTTCGCCTGCAGTGTGAACGTAGCCTAAGTCAAACCATCTAGCAGGAGCGGAGGTACCGTTATTGTGTTTAAATAATTTATTAGGAGGGTCCATGTCGTGGATTTTAAAAGTGAGGGATTTAAAATTCTGGTGCAGATGACATTTAATACGCTGCAGGTTTTGTTTATTACGTCGGTGACCCTTGTTAGAGCACCGGCTGTTTCTTACAAGTGTCCCTGTGTTGCTTGTTGATGTTGGTTAAGTTTAGCTTCAATCAAACATAATTTATCGACTACTGAAGCAGTATGACTGTTCAGCAAGGGGCAGACCGGCAGCATCTATACAAGCATCATATGCAGTTGATATTTAAGAATCTCTTATACAGTCATGTTCAAACTCTATGCATGAATTATGGCTATTTCTAATACACTTCGGTGTGGTAGGTATGTGAACAAAATTGAAATCCGATATGCTGTACTCAAAAACATCACTAAAATCACGAGGCAGGCACTCACGCTGTGAAGTCGTTGGTCCGGTGTTGAAAAACGGTTCTGACTCTCCAATGTTGCACAAAGCTCCTGGTTTTTCTTGTTGATATTGCACATCTGTCTGTCTGGGGTTCAGTATCACAAAGGTGATTGTTCTTTTGGGAGCTCAATACAGCGTAAATATTCCTCAAAACTCAGGGAGTCATCGCTGTTCTGATCATTATGAGAAGGGGTACTGTGCTGCTGCCTGTGAAGATAGACGTGTTAAAACATTTTATATATGCACTGAGCCGTTTCAAACAGAATATCCTTTTTTTATTATTTATATATAGCAAGCAAGCAAACAATTTATTTATATAGCACTTTCAGAACAACACAGCTGAACACAAAGTGCTGTACACTTGGCATGCCAAAAATGATACATGAATAAGTTTAAAAAAAAGAAATTACCCAAAATAAATAATTAAGTAAGAGTGATAAATGAGCACAAATAGCACAAAATAAAAAACTATAAAATGATAATTAGAATTAAATACAATAAAATGAGCACAATAGATTAAAAACAATAAAATCAGGGTCATTCAGTGTCATATGCCAAGGAGTAAAAATGGGTTTTAAAATGCGTTTTAAAAGTGGAAAGTGAAGGGGCCTCTCTAATGTGCTGGGGCAGATTGTTCTAGAGATTAGGAGCAGCAATAGAGAAGGCACTGTCCCCTCTGAGCTTCCTCTTGGACCTGGGCACCTCCAGGAGCAGCTTGTCAGCTGACCTGACCATTTAAACATTTAAAAACGAACATTAGAATTTTAAAAAGAATTCTAAAATATATAGGCAGCCAATGGAGTGAGGCGAGGATGGGAGTTATGTGTTCTCTTTTACGAGTTCTGCTTAAAAGTCGTACAGCAGCATTTTGGACCAGCTGCAGACGAGAGAGAAGACATTGACTAACTCCAAAATACAGTGCATTATAGTAATCTAAACGAGATGAAATGAAAGCATGGATTACTGTTTCAAAATGCGGCCTGGATAAAATAGGTCTTACCTTTGCCAAGCACCTTAAATGATAAAAACTGGACTTGACAGTAGCCCTAATTTGAGTGTTCAACTTAAAATCACTGTCCATCTTAAAACCCAGGTTAGTAACAACAGGTTTAAAATACTCTGCCAGGGGTTCCAAGTCAATAGCGGATCGGTCACAAGGTCCGCTAGGACTAAACACAATCACTTCAGTTTTGCTTGAATTACATCTTAAGTTTAGGGACATCCAAGATTTAATGTCTTCTAGACATGCTAGAAGTGGTTTAATAGAGAAGGCATCTTTCTGCTTCAGAGGCAGATAAATATGACAGTCATCAGCATAACAGTGGAAGTATATTCCATGCCTTCTGAGGATAGTTCCCAGGGGCTGTAAATATAGTGAAAAAAGCAGAGGCCCTAAAATTGAGCCCTGCAGGACCCCAAACTGAAGAGCAGCAGAAAAGGACTCATACCCTGAAAAGTTAACACTAAAAGTTCTGTCAGAAAAATAAGACCTAAACCAATTCAAACCATTTCAATTTTATTGACAATACATAGGCAGAGTGTAGTCTGCAAGAAAAGGATATCATATAGAGCCGGTTCCACAAACAACAGTTTTCAGGTGCACAGGCACCTGAAAACTGTCCACCCATCAGTGCAATGGGAAGATAAAACACAGTGAGTTGAGTGTGATATAAGTGAAGGTGCCAGTGTGTCTACCCACTGAGTTGGTGGGAGACCAAGGCTTCAATTTATCCACGTCTTAACCAGGTGATGACATGGAGACTGTGCATTGTGGCAACATCAGTCCCCTCTGAGAGAATCTTCCCCAAAAAAGGACAGATAATTACTGACAGAAGAAACCGGATCAGCTCCTCAAAGCTGAGGCACTTGGTATTTTTAAATGCCAACCTTTCCCTTAATTAAAGGTCTGGGCATGCATTTTTTTTCTTTTTGTTTTGCATATTTTGATCCATATTTTATTGTGTTGTGGTTTGCAGTGTCTTGTGTTGTTTCCTTTTAAATTTGCTTAAAAGGAAAAATCTGAAAATTTAAATAGTTAAAAGTTGAATTGTAAATAGCTGTTTTTTTGTATTTTATAATTTAGTTTTTAAATTTTATGTGGAGTGAATAAATAAAAGCATATTTATATAATAAACATATATAAATAAAAAAACACGGTTTTAAACATTAGTAATTCATTTAGTGCATAATTTTATATTGTTGTTAATAATAAATAAATTAAAGCAACAAAACAACCTGAAGAGCCGCTTGGGAGCCAAAAGAGCCGGCTCTTTTTAGTGAGCCGAGACGAAAGAGCCCGTTTTCTAAAAAGAGCCAGAATTCCCATCACTAAATAAAAGTATACTTACAGTGGCCCCTAGAGACAAAGCGCGTACAAACTCCAAAGCACGTACAAACTCCAAAGCACGTACAAATTCCGAAGCACATGAAACCTCCAAAAACAGGTACAAACACCAAAACACAACGGAAGTGCTCCAGGACGCTAGGGGCAGTGTTGAGCTTTTGTTACCTAGTGGCTACACAAGCCAGGAAGTACTAACGACCGGATTTGGTGTGTGGTAGTAACAGGTAAATGAACTTTTTTTTTAAAAATAATTTGAATACATATGAGTGTTTGTGTATAAATACACAAAAAATACTCATATGCTTTCAGTTGTGTAATTTAAGTGATCTAGGTAGCTTTGTACGTCCTTTGGAGTTTGTACGTGCTTTGTCTCTAGGGGCCACCGTATACATTTATGTATAAACATATATAAATAAAACCACGGGTTTTTTTGGGGGGGGGGTTACATTAGTAATTCCTTTTGTGCCTAATTTTATATTGTTGTTGATAGTAAATTAATTAAAGAAACAGAACAACATGAAGAGCCAGTTGGGAGCCGAAAGAGCCGGAATTCCCATCCCTACACTGTAGTTTTTACAGAGTATTCAATTGCACAATCACACATGCTTTATTCACTCACACACCAAGAGGCCCAGCCAACATATCACCTTCAACATGGAGGGCGCAGAGTGGGCGGGTCTTTCCACACCCCTGTTTCATTCATGCTGCCTGGGACGGGGTCGCTGGTGCTTCAGGGACCAGTGTGGTGGTGTCCTGCTTCGCTGCTGGTTTGGTGGGGGAAATCTGATTTCCCACACTTTGGACACGAGGTGTGGATGTGTGTCGTTGCGTCATTAATGGGTATGTGTGAGTGAGTGAGTGGATGGCCTGGGTGTGTAAGTGTGTGTGTCTGGGTGGTTGTTGTGTCCTCGTGGGTGGTCCTGGGGTGGCTTGGGCCTCTTCAGCATGCGGATGGGTTGGCTGCCCATTTCCTCTGGTTCTCTGGGACTCTCACCCTTTGGCAATGAGCGCTTCATTTGGGGCCTCTCACTGCTCGGGTGGGGACACAATTGTCATCAAGATCAGGTCTGGTCTGATGCTCAGGTCTTGGTCCTGCGGAGCTTCTCACCCTCATTACTAAATTTTGTGACAAGGACACCTTTACAGACAGTTACACACAAGCATACACAGAAAACACAAAAACATTGTTGATTTGTGTATCTGTGCATTTCTTCCATGTTCTATATGGTTTTGTTTTGTTTTTTTTCGTTCTGTTTTTTTTTTTTCTTGAAAGTGCAACAGTTTGTTGTTCATTGCGCTTCTCCATTTGTTTTCTATCCCTTTATTATATTTTCTGCCCCATTTCTTTTCTCTCTCTCTCTTTCCCCTCTTGCGTGTGGGCTTGGACATTACTATATTGCACATGTACTGTAATAATGGAACTGACATGAATGGAAATTAATAAATAAACAGGTAAGTAACACATGGACAAGGAGTCTATTGAGAATTTATGGAGGTTATCTAGGAAAAGCAAATGTGTTTTTTCAGATTATAATTCTGATTTGCAAAATCTGGCAGACGTGATGGGCTTTAAAACCAAAAAAAAGACAGAGGACTGAAAAAAGTCAGATAATGAGACAGCTTGGTCAAAGTGGCTGAAGAAGTATTTATTTGTACTATTTGTATTTATATGTTCTATTTCTATTGTATATATTAATCGGCATCTGTGGGTGGACAGCAAAAAAGAATTTCATTGTACAGAGAAATGCTTTTGTCTCTTGTGACACATGACAATAAACACTTTGAACCTTGAATCTTAAAAGTGCAGGAGACAGATGCTGTACACTGTAGCAGGTAATCATTGTGAGCAAAAATATTTACAAAAATCAAATAGTTCTCTACCTGCTCTTCATTTTTCGTCTTCTAATCCGCAAACCAAGGTAAATAATTTTTCATAATTTAGTTTCAAACTGTGTTAAAATCTTTAGTCAGATCAAAAAAGGTTGTGCTCTACCAGACACTTCGATCCATACTCCAATAATCATGCATTTCCACCCTCATGTTTTGATGCCTCTTTTGAGGTTTGGACACAGAAATGTATATTTACTCTTAAAGACTTACATATTGACAGGCAATCTGCATCATTTACCCAGTTGCAGAACAAGTTCCCTCTCCCTGCATCACATTTTTTTCCATTATTTACAGATAAGAAACTATGTTCGTCGGAGTATCCTCAACTTTCCATTTCTTCCGGAAGAGGAGCTAATTTTTAAGCTCCTTTTGAGCTCCCTGGCTTCTAAAAAGTTGATCTCTGGTTTTGTGAAAGCCTTTTCAGAGTATTTGACTTTTAAATCTGACTTTTTGAAGACCGCATGGGAGGAAGAGCTTGGTTTGCTAATTGGAGATGAGGTGTGTGAGAGGAGTCTATGTGGGATCCATTCTTGTTCTATAAATGCAAGGCATCAGTTAATTCAAAGTGCCTCACAGACTCCATTATTCAAAAACTAAATTGCACAGGATTTTTCCTTCTATTAGTCCAATATGCGATCATTGTAAACTTGGATAAGGCTCTGTTACCCATTTATTCTGGACTTGTCCCAAATTGCATAACTATTGGTTGGACATCTTTAATGTTTTTCTGATATGTAGAGCCGGACCCATATCAAAAATCATATATCAAAAATCTTATTAAACATTTAAAAAAAAAAAAAAGGCTTCCAAAATATACATGAGTCATCTTTTTATAATTCATCTCTTAATTTTGAGGAAAGTTGTGGAATGTTTTTTATCTGCTGGAACCTGAATTCAACAGGTTCACGCTTACATAAAAAATAATTTTTTAAATGTAAGAGCCATAAGGCACTATGGCAACAGGAGTGTAATTATTAAAATGACACAAAGAAGAGCCTTAAAATAACATTAACCCACAAGGGACCTAAACTGATTAGTATTGGGTTGCTTCTATCACTAAACATCACTATAACTAATACTAGACCATGCAATCTGTTTGTAGTAGTGCACCTTGGAAAAAGGGCTGTCACTTATACTGGGCATACACTGTGCGATTTTTTCAGTCGCGTTATTCAGCTTCTGCTCAAACTGTACGATTGACTCGCAGGGGTTATAAGTTTGCAGGTCATGATGCAGGGTCTCACACTATACGGCCCGATGCTCTGATGCGACCTGAGTGCTCACACTGTGCGTCCATAAAATGAAGGTTATAACACACAGGTGTCGAACTCCAGGCCTTTAAATCAACACAGCTGATTTAAATGGCTAAATTACCTCCTGGACATGTCTTGAAGTTCTCCAGAGGCCTGGTAATGAACTTATCATTTGATTCAAGTGTGTTGACCCAGGGTGATAACTAAAACCTGCAGGACACTGGCCCTTGAGGCCTGGAGTTCGACACCTGTGTTATAACAGAAAATCTGTCACACGCTCTCCCTCTCTGTCTTTCACTCGCACTGACACGCACACCACCATCAACTTTGCTAAACTGCTAATGAAAAACATTGCTCGGGCAGCTGTGATTGAGCAGCAGTTGTAAATCCAACTACAGGGAGTGCAGAATTATTAGGCAAATGAGTATTTTGTCCACATCATCCTCTTCATGCATGTTGTCTTACTCCAAGCTGTATAGGCTCGAAAGCCTACTACCAATTAAGCATATTAGGTGATGTGCATCTCTGTAATGAGAAGGGGTGTGGTCTAATGACATCAACACCCTATATCAGGTGTGCATAATTATTAGCCAACTTCCTTTCCTTTGGCAAAATGGGTCAAAAGAAGGACTTGACAGGCTCAGAAAAGTCAAAAATAGTGAGATATCTTGCAGAGGGATGCAGCAGTCTTAAAATTGCAAAGCTTCTGAAGCGTGATCATCGAACAATCAAGCGTTTCATTCAAAATAGTCAACAGGGTCGCAAGAAGCGTGTGGAAAAACCAAGGCGCAAAATAACTGCCCATGAACTGAGAAAAGTCAAGCGTGCAGCTGCCAAGATGCCACTTGCCACCAGTTTGGCCATATTTCAGAGCTGCAACATCACTGGAGTGCCCAAAAGCACAAGGTGTGCAATACTCAGAGACATGACCAAGGTAAGAAACGCTAAAAGACGACCACCACTGAACAAGACACACAAGCTGAAACGTCAAGACTGGGCCAAGAAATATCTCCAGACTGATTTTTCTAAGGTTTTATGGACTGATGAAATGAGAGTGAGTCTTGATGGGCCAGATGGATGGGCCCGTGGCTGGATTGGTAAAGGGCAGAGAGCTCCAGTCCGACTCAGACGCCAGCAAAGTGGAGGTGGAGTACTGGTTTGGGCTGGTATCATCAAAGATGAGCTTGTGGGGCCTTTTCGGGTTGAGGATGGAGTCAAGCTCAACTCCCAGTCCTACTGCCAGTTTCTGGAAGACACCTTCTTCAAGCAGTGGTACAGGAAGAAGTCTGCATCCTTCAAGAAAAACATGATTTTCATGCAGGACAATGCTCCATCACACGCGTCCAAGTACTCCACCGCGTGGCTGGCAAGAAAGGGTATAAAAGAAGAAAAACTAATGACATGGCCTCCTTGTTCACCTGATCTGAACCCCATTGAGAACCTGTGGTCCATCATCAAATGTGAGATTTACAAGGAGGGAAAACAGTACACCTCTCTGAACAGTGTCTGGGAGGCTGTGTTGCTGCTGCACGCAATGTTGATGGTGAACAGATCAAAACACTGACAGAATCCATGGATGGCAGGCTTTTGAGTGTCCTTGCAAAGAAAGGTGGCTATATTGGTCGCTGATTTGTTTTTGTTTTGTTTTTGAATGTCAGAAATGTATATTTGTGAATGTGGAGATGTTATATTGGTTTCACTGGTAAAAATGAATAATTGAAATGGGTATATATTTGTTTTTTGTTAAGCTGCCTAATAATTATGCACAGCAATAGTCACCTGCACACACAGATATCCCCCTAAAATAGCTAAAACTAAAAACAAACTAAAAACTACTTCCAAAAACATTCAGCTTTGATATTAATGAGGTTTTGGGGTTCATTGAGAACATGGTTGTTGTTCAATAATAAAATTATTCCTCAAAAATACAACTTGCCTAATAATTCTGCACTCCCTGTATTTTCACGGTTGTTGTGGTCGTGATAATTTTGTGAGGCCACATCGAAAAGGCTCGGATGAGCTTTCCAAAGTTCTACAAGTGCCTCCATCGCTTGTGTCCAGATCACATGCTGCACTGCTGTGCTACTCCGTCTTTTTCACTGACGTTTATGTGTTTGCGCGTGCGCAGTGTGAGCGGCTGCGGTGACACCCTCATGATGGTCGGGAGGATTTCAAACCTGTTTGAAATCCTCCCGACCAAGCGATTGATGATCGGGAGCTGGTCATGAGGTGTTAATCGCTTCTCGTTACCCCACGTATACTACACGATGCATGACACACGATGAAGGCCAAACTCGGGCCGATCACCAAAACGGTCGCACGACTCAAAAATGGGCTCAAAATGGGCCAAAAATCGCATAGTGTAAGCCCAGCATTAGGGTGACCAACCGTGCTACGCAAGCGTTTTGTGAGCGCTTATTTTGCGCTCACAGACGGGACTGACAGCACACAGCAGCGCGCCTAATGATGTTTAAAAGATCCCAAAGCGCAAGTGCATCTTTTCAGACGAACTACAAAAGAAATTTCCCTCGTACCGACCATAGCTGGACTGTCCATCGGGCATACCGGGCATTTGCCCGGTGGGCGAATGGTGATTTTTCGTTTTTACGGGCCGATGGTGGTGGTGGTTGTTGTTGTTGTTGTTGTTGTTGTTGTTGTTGTTCAGGGTTCGTACGCTTTTTTCAGGGTCAGATTCAAGCACTTTTTAAGCACTTTCAAGGTCCCTTTTTAAGCTTTTCCAGCACACAGTTGCAGCAACTGTGACGTTCACTAGTAGAACTGACACACAAAACAAAACGACTACACTACACACTAACTACACAAGACAACGCACTAACTTGAGACTCCAAACATGATAAACGTCACAAATCTCTCACGTATCAAAACTCTCTCTCTCTTTTTCGCTCACTCGCTCTCTCTCTCTTCCCAACAACCAAATACCACATGTTGCCGTATCATTTTTTGATTGGTCGACATGGTACATTTTTCCACCAATAGGGAAGGAGCGTTTTTCTTTTTCACTCACAAGCAAAGCGTGTTTGCTAGCGCTCTCCTTAGAAAACGCCGTTTTACCGTTTCTTCCCGGAGGAAACGCCACTGTTTTATTCAGAAACCCCCCAAAAACATCGGTTTTACGTGACCTATCAACACAATTTAAAAACTGGTATATAGTTTGAAGTCCGCACGTTAGACCCAAGTTGAAATGGAGACTCTGGGTCCGTCGACCCCAGAGGGTTAATCAGAAAGCCTTAAGTTAGCTAGTTATGTATCGGGCTAATGTTTAAAACTTTCACTTGAGTAAATTAACTCATATTACTGCTAAGTAATGTTAGCTAAGTTCACAGCATATTCCCGTAATAGCGCTGCCATACTGCATCACACTCAGTGCATTTCAATCATTTCTCCAGTGAGTTTGATAGCTAGCAAAATAATAATCATAATTAAAAAAAAATAGCATGTGTAACGTTCGCGTACTGGAAAATTATTTACTAGAACTCACCTATCATGCGACTGGAGAACGCAAACTCCGCCATTCTTGTTTTCCATCAAACACTCATTAAAACAGCAACCTACAGGTATGTTAGCGCACTCATCCCCGACTGTCCGAGGGAGGGGCGGGGTCACATATTGAAACAGACGCAAGGCAGCCCAGGGGGGGAAATTTTGCTTTTGCGTCTCATTTTATTTCTCTGTCTGATAAGAAAACAATTCAATCAGATAGCTATTTATTGTGAATGAAATACAGTTACATTTTCAAGCACTTTTAAGCACCACATCTGAAATTCAAGCACTTTTCAAACCTTGAAAAGACGACATTAGAATTCAAGCATTTTCAAGGATTTCAAGCACCCGTACGAACCCTGTGTTGTTGTTGTAGTAGTAGTAGTAACGGTATAAACAATGAAAGGTGATGGATTGGCCAGATGCTGGTCGATGTGTAAAAATAACTCCGTTATTTGGTGGTGTCTATGGCAGAGCTTCCACAGAGGCCAGCAGGTGGATGAGGGAAAGGTTGAGCTTGTGAGACTCGAAGCGGCCGCCGGTCCGAGTGTCAGGTGAACTGAACTTCAGGTAGGAAGTTATGACCTGCAGTCTATCTGGGTCAGATATAAACCAAGTTTAGGTGGAGTTTATTTTCACTGTGCTGACATTTTAAAGTCAGTTACAATAACTCGTACTGCGTGCTAGCTAGCATGACGGAGTTTCTATATAGCTGGGCGGGTGCTATGATGTTACTGATAGTGATATGATATCGGTTTGGATATGTGGTGAGAGGGAAACATGAAGATGAAACCAGGAGATGTCCTTACTGAATCATCAGACCTGAACAGGTGATGGAGAAACAGGGTTACCTTTAAGGTGGCATGAATGAGTTGAAGGGAACTTGTGAACTGTTTGTGAGAGACAAATAACACCAGGATCCTTTTCTAAGTAGCTGACAGCTGGTAACTGTGCAGGGGCAAGTCTAGCAAAGTTTTGCCAGGGGGCCAGGTAGGGCATTAACAGGGAAAGGGGGGCACAAAGAAATACTTTTCTCTTTCTTATTCTCATTTAAAATGTCTAGCTGTTAATAAATAATTTCCTGAATCTTACAACCAAAGTTTTCATCTGCTGTAAAATGTATAGAATGCATCAAGACGATATAGAAATCATACATATACCAACAAGACAGTGTACATCACTGTCACAACAGCGTTTGTTTTCATTTAAAGGCTTTATGGCTTTTCCTATAATACCTGGTGGGCCGGTCTCTAGTCAAAATGCCCTGGTCAATTTTTTGTCCCAGTCCAGCCCTCATACCGACCCAGTACTGGTAATTTTTTTTTATGCAGATGAGGCATTATTTCTGTACCATTATTTAATTCCAGAGGTTTTTAAGTTTTGTTTATTTTTTGCACTTGTTGACTTGTAAAAGCCTATGTGACATATTTTATTTCATAATTCATTAACCGCACAGAGGAGGCATCGTTTAAATATGTTAAATATGTTTCTTTAAGGAAGTTCTTCATGACTGAGCGAAGTGTCCTCTTTTTTGGAAATCAAAATATGGTCACCCTACTGTGACTGGCATCTCTTGACTTTATGATGTAGATTCCCATTGTTGTTTCCTCAGTAGGTCGTTGGATAATGGCTTAAATCTGTGGCCTGGAAAATGCAGATTTCCAAAATTTAATTCAACAGAAGACTTAAAGAACATTATACCAGATTTACTTTTAATCTGTGTTGCTATTACAAAAAATGTTAGCCTTTACTGAGAAACACATTAGATAGGGCTGTTCGATATAACGATATATACTGGATGACTATATAAAAACATCTATCGTTTCATTTTACGCTATCGTTTGTTTCGTGGTGTCGCAAAATAAACTATTTATGGCAATATTTTTTCATCGTTTATGGTCACTGTAGTGACTATATTAATTCCTTAAAGTTTTCTCTTTCTCTTACATTTAATATAACCACACTACGGACGGACAACCGCCTGTTTTTATGCGTTGTCTTTAGCAACAATGACGGTAAAACCATCGCATGTCCGCTTGTTTATTTTCCACATAAACCTTTCACAATAAAGCTCAAGATCGTTCTGAGACCTTTTAAAATAAACTGAATCACGTGAAAGAGTATGCAGAGTGTTTACGGAAGAGAAGCAAAAGAAGAGCCGTCAGGTGCTAAAAAATAAACCTTAGACTCAAACATTAGAACAGGCTTTTCCCCGCAGCACGCCGTGTAATAAATACTCACAAAGAAATCAACTTATGTCTAAAAATATATTGTTTCATGCATCGGTTAAAACACTCGACTCCAGGTACACGACGCCCAGCTGGAAACACTTCACGCAAGTCGAGCTGTCCGAGATTCACAGAAAATGTTAAATTTTTGTGACTTATATAGTTATCGGGACGATAGATGTCTTATATCGGGATATGAGATTTTGGTCATATCGCACAGCCCTAACATTAGGTGAACAAAAATAAAAGTCCTCAGAATGCTCAACAAGGTAATGCATTTCTGAAGTGAAATCTCAGTGCAAATAAGCAGAATACTGTCAGAGCATGGAGAGGTTTTCAACTATGGACTTAACACATGGTCCTAATGCATGTAAAAGAAAAAAAAGTCAAACACCTAAACACAAGATCTTCTCTAACTCACAAAGAGTTAAGTGTCTTTATCTCTTTGGTTTTGCCATGGTTTAGAAAGGACACTGATTAAAACAGTATTTGTACAAAGTAATGACTAACACAAAACAAGCTTGTTGATTTAATCAGGTTTTTGTTTATTATGCTCATTTATTCAAAACGTAATAATTCTGGAGATACTTGCATCGGTACTGTGCTAAATTCTGATGCAAATCCTAGATCTAATCTGGATTCAGTTGTTTCATGAATATTTTTTATAAACTCTTCAAGGCCATACAGTATTTTGTCTAATAAATAAGATGGCCACAATATTTAATGTCTATTAAAGAGTTAAATTCTTTGAAAACAAGACTTCATAGCTAAACAGTCTAATCATTTTCAGTTTTTTCTATTAATTTTAGAATAAAAAATACTCAGGGCTGCCAGTACTACCCCCTCAGCCACCTAGCAGACGCACCTATGGTAAATTTTGAAAATTAAGGTTTTTTTATATAGCACATTTTGAAACGACAGGGTTGATCAAAGTGCTTAACAATCAGCAAAAATCCAGCGAGACACTAATAGGGAATGTAATGGAAAAAAGTTAACAAACACACCAACAAACATCAAAGGTGACAAACATAAAACAGGCCTGATGATAGTTAAACTAATTTGATTTAAAAGCCAAAGTAAAAAAGTGAGTTTTAAGACGTGATTTAAAGGAATGAATAGACTCAGAAGTGCGAATAAAAGTGGGGAGGTCATTCCAGAGTTTAGGTGCAGCAATTGCAAAGGCCCGATCACCTCTGGACTTCAGCCGGGACCTAGGATGATCTTAGTGCTCTCCTGGGGTTCTACAACAAGCGGAGGAGTTCAGTCAGATAACTGGGTGCCAAATTCTTTAAAATTTTAAAAGTAAGCAATAGAATTTTAAAATCTATACGGTATTTGACAGGGAGCCCGTGTAAATTAGCAAGAACTGGGGTGATGTGATCATACTTTCTAGTACCTATTAGAAGGCATGCAGCAGCATTTTGAACTAACTGCAGACGGTAGAGAGAAGACTGTTGGAAGCCCAGGTATAAAGAGTTACAGTAGTCCAGTCTAGAGGTGATAAATGCATGAATAAGTTTTTCAAGTACTTTCAAAGGAAGATAGGGCTTCACCTTTGATATCAAACGTAACTGGTAGAAGCTATTTTTTACCACTGAGGACACTTGCTTCTCTAATTTAAGAGGGCTATCCAAAAACACTCCCGAGGTTTCTTACCATGTGAGAGAGAGAGATCTGACAAGAGGACCAAGGGTGTCTGTAAACTGCCCCAAAGGGGTATGTCTATGAAAGACTATTACTTCAGTTTTATTTTCATTCAATGCGAGAAAGTTTTGTGATAACCAAACTTTAACATCATGAAGACAGTTAAAGGTTGCAGTGGGTCAGAGACATCCAAGTTCAGGGGAAAGCAAATTTGGATGACATCGGCATAACAGTGGAAAGAGATGTTATATTTTTCAAAAATAGACCCTAAAGGGAGCATATACAGGGAGAACAAAGTAGGACCATGAACAGACCCCTGGGGCACACCAGAGTATATAGGAAAAGTATTGTCCCATAGCAACGGAGAAAGTCCTCTCTGAGAGATATGATTTAAACCAAGATACTACTATGCCTTTGAGACCAACAATGTTCTAGCCTCGATAATAAAATGTGGTGATCAACCGTATCGAAAGCAGAGGTCAAATCAAGTAGAACTAAAACCACAGAGCAGCCTGAGTCGACAGTTAAAAGTAAATCATTAAAAACTCTTACTAATACTCTTACTTACTATACTGTGGCGAGGTTTGAAACCAGACTGGAACTTTTTACCAATATTGTTAGCATCTAAGAAAGACTGAAGTTGCTTAAGAACTACTTTTTCCAAAATTTTAGACATAAAAGGGAGTTTGGAAATTGGCCTGTAAGTGGAGAGAGCACTGGGGTCAAGATTTTTCTTCTTAATAATAGGTTGTACAACAGCATGTTTGAAGGCAATCCGAAAAGGTGGAGGTTCAGCCGGCAGGTCCAACGGAGCATGAGATCCAACAGGGCGAATCCAGCGATGACAGAACAATCTGATGCTTGAGTGATCCCAGTGAGCAAGGGAAAGGTGGTAGGGTGTCCCTGAAAGCACTGTGATTAGCCACATTATGAGAATTTAGGTAAGCTTTGATGCGCACACGGAAACCGCCTCGTTTACCCCGTTTCCTAGATTGCTTCCTGTGTGGAGGAGGAAAAAGGTAAGCGGCAGTCAGTAGGCAGTCAGAAAAGTCCGATGGGAGCGGGGGAAAATTTTCACTTTGGGTCAAGTGTTTGGTGATGCAAAGGCCTAAGTTTCAGAAGAGTTTGACAATCATATGTCAGTAGCACATAGCCATCGGGGCAGCACAGAAAAGAAAAAATAGCAAATAGACGTCGAAGACACGGCCACCGTAAACATTGCCGCCATCTTGCTTTTGGACCCAGATGATTTTCAAAATTCCCGAGGTCAAGGTCACTGAGATTCAAAATCTTTTTAGTAGCTGTACCTAGGGGATGAATTTGACAATCCTATGTCACTTCGTTCTTGAGTTTTCCACGCTCCCCACCCAGCAGAGTGATTCCAAAAGCCCATCAGGCTTTTACAGCCAAGGGGTAAAAAAGCTGTTGAAGATATTTTAGATTTTTGAAGTTTTTTTGGTCCATGAAGTAACCATTTATTTTCAATAAAAACTGGCCTTCTATAACATTCACCACATATTCTGTCACTAAATTGCTTGGATCTTAGTTGAGGTACACGCAGAGCCCCTTGATAATACATTCACACACAAGATCAACATCATTCTGGCATAGAGTGACAAGCAGCATTTTGTTAAAATTATTATTTTCCCTAAAGTGGATACACAAATTACAATTCTTTCTTACCTGGGCCATGGGCTCCAGAATGTTCTGCAGTCTTCTTCCTATCTGTCCTCCTCGCTTTTTGAAGACCTTTATTAGTTTGTCAGATAGCATCTATCTGTGAGAGAAATCTGGACTGCAGTGGCATGTGGTAATGCACAAACTCTACATTTATCTAAAAAGAGAAGTTGTCACATAAAAATACTGTAAAATCTCACAGGGTTACATTCACACAAAGTTATTTTTTCTCACATCGCTATTTATTAGTCATTGACCCAGAAACTACATCTATTATTGTCATGATAGACTGTGTGCAGCAGGCAGGAAAAGACCCAAATGCAGGACTCTCAAAGACGGGACTTAACTCAAAACGCAGCTTTTATTGCTGGAAGAACGCCTCATAAATAAAACTCACAGAAACAAAACAAAACTCTGAACACAGGAACTGAGCCACTACTAGTGATGGGTCCAGCAACACTGACGCACCAGCGCTTGTATCAAGCTCACAGAGTGAAGCCTGTGTCGGTGCGTGCGTCGCTTTAAGAAAAAGTCACGTGATCGATAGAGCTGCTGTATTGCTCATTGCCAACGCGCCAAACTGTGTTGTCCATTTTTATTTTTCAATACCGAACTATCATAAAACACATAAGTACATATAGAAATAATAATCTTTTTCTATTTCTTTTTTATAGCATACACAAAACATAAATGAGATGAATACCTATATACATGAATACCCCCCACTCTCTCCCAATAATGAAAAGATAAATATTTTACAGAGAAAATGAATTACCCCCCAAAAAAGAGAGAAAAAAAAAAAAAAAAAACCAACAATAAAATATTAATGCATTTCCTTATAGTTTAATATTAACATTAACATCTGCTAGCCTCCTAAAATAAGGTCTTAACATTAATCAATATTAATATAAATCTTAACCAACAATAGTAACAATATTTGTGTTAGTGATTACTTGCTCTTCGTCGAAACCAATTAATAATGCTGGGATATCTTTTTAAATAGAGTATTTTTATAAGGTAAAACAACCACTGCCAGGAATAGCAGAAAAATTTGTACATCGTCCTATGGTGGATTACAGAGAGATATCTCGTGCTGGTACCTTTTCTAAGTATTTAAGTAATGGTTTCCAGTAAGTAAAAAATCTATCAGATGAGCCTCTGATGGAGAATTTTATCTTCTCCAATTTTAAGAGTCCTAAGATATCCTGTAGCCAGACTTTAATTAATGGTGGGTGAGATGATTTCCACAACAACAAAATTCTTTTTCTAGCAATGAGAGAAGCAAAGGCAATAATGTTATTTTGAATAGCTGTAGTTTGAAGGTTGTTTGGTGGTTTGCCGAATATAGCAATATGTGGAGTCGGAGTCAATTTTATACTCAATATATCCGAGATTATTTTGAAGAATTGATGCCAAAATTCAGATAGCCTAGGGCACGTCCAGAACATATGGGTAAGATTGCAAGGTATTTGTGAGCATCTGTTACACTTATCATCAAATTTATCTGGGTATAATTTTGACAGTTTTTCTTTACTGTAGTGTAATCTGTGGAAAACTTTAAATTGTATTAATGAAAGTCTGGCACAGCTAGAAGATGAGTTAATGGCCCTTACCGCTCCCTTCCAGAACAACTCAGAAAAACTTATATGAAGTTCTGACTCCCATTTCATCTTGGTCCTGTATAAAAGAGATTCACTAGGTGAAAAAGTTAGTTTATAAAGGTAAGAAATATGACCCTTTACCAAAGTTTTGGCTCTGAGAACCAAATCTATTCCACTGGAAGTTGGGATTTGTGGGAATAAGGTTGAACATTTCTTTGCAAAGTTTCGCAACTGGAAGTACCGAAACAAATCAGATTTATTAAGATTAAAGTGAGTAACTAATTCATTAAAACTTGCAAAAACATCGTTTACGTATAAGTCACCTAGAGTACCAAGTCCTTTATGTTCTAAAACAGAGAATCTTAAGTCCATCTTTGCTGGCACAAATAAGTGATTGTTGCAGATCGGGGTTGCGAGAGGGAGGCGAAACTGTGTTTAAAAGATACCGCATCCGCATCTGTCAACGGAATGAGTCGCCACCAAAAAAACACAAATTTACTCTTGCAAAGATTTAAAAAAACAACAACACATCTCTCCATAACAAAATGGAGCCCAAAAGAAAAAGAAATGTTTCTGCTGTGTGGGATCATTTTGATCTTTTAACTGCAAATTAGGGCTGGGTATCGTCACTGATTTCTAGAATCGATTTGTTTCCGATTCACAAGGTCCCGAATCAATTCGATTCGATTCGATTAAATTAAATTCAATTTGAATCTGGGAAATTTTGACAGTCAGAAATATTATAATTCAGATCAGTACATTTACATATTTTTGTATCTATAAAAAGGAAGCTGACACACGCAAGACTTTATCAAAGGTGTGAGCGTCACAGCAGATGCCTTTGTGTCAAAGTAGGTTAAGATAAAACACAGAAAAACATGAAGGTGGTTTTCCTGGCCTGGGATTTTATAAAAATATTCTGCAGTACATCAAAAACGAAAGAAAACCATTAATCAACAACATTACCTCTGACGTTACAGTGGTTTTATTAGAGACACGGCTAAGCGTTTGGCATTTTGCATAATTTTAAAAAGTTTAAATTTGTTCAGTATTGAATGGCAGAAGTTAGGTTTTCTTTTCGGAAGTATGTAAAACGAAAAAAAAAAAAAACAGCGGCCGACAGCGCTGTAGACAACAGTAGACTTGTGTGTAACAAGCAAGCGAATAATGCAGAAAACAGATTTTTAGATGGGAAACTGTTCTTGAAGTACAGAGAGAGAGAGAGCTGTGCATGAAGTGTGATTTTTATCATGGTAGAAGCAAAACAGTAAAAGTCAGAGTGATTTCATGACGATGTTTATGTGAAGCGTAGTTTGGATCTTCTTTTGCTGCTGGTTCAGTCAATATTGTTTGGAGAGAGATAAAACTAACAGCTTTAGAATCAGCGCAAAAAGGGCGTGAACACAAAGCGCGGACCCGCCAAAACATCAGAATCAGCGAGCTGCCCGCTTTCAGCCCCAACCGTGTCCGTGCAGTTGTTGTGCCAAAAAGTGATTGTCTGCCAGAAAGTGATTGCCGTCCGCGGGAGCGCGCGCAGCCGCTTAAAGCTGCAGCACCCGTCGGGTGAGAAAGGCGACATCTCACTGATTCTGATCCGCGGGTCCGCGCTGTGTGTTTACGTCCTTGTGCAGAATCCGTGTACCTGCTCTCATTTACTGTCTTAGCTGTTTGGTGGTTGTTGAAATTTTGTGAAGTTTCACCTGAGATTCTGGCGTTTCGGGCAAAATAAATTTATATTAAAAAATCGATTCAGGATTTTAATGAATCGATTTCACATTATCCAAGCCAGAATCGATTTTAATCGATGAATCGATTATTAAAACCCACCCCTACTGCAAATAGTTTGTCTGTCTTTGTTTCAGTGTAATGTATCAGAATAGGAAAAACAGCAATGTGACTTGCAGTGTAAATTATTTATTTCATTTTATGCAGGTTAAATGTCGCATCTGTTCTGCATTTCTTACACAAACAAAAGCACCTCCTCAGTGTTTAGGCATTACAGAGCCAAACGTGAAAATGAGGCGAAAAACACACCGAGAATGAACACAGGTAGGCCTATATTGACACTGAACAGCTTTATCATCACTTTTTTGGGGGTTAATATGTGTTTTATTATTTTGAAATCAAGCATCTAGGAAGACTGTTCTGGACCAGGCAGTCCTGAATTTTATCATAAAGGACTGCCAACCCCTTAGTATTGTGGAGAGTGTCGGAGAGAAAAATTCCAAGATCAGAGGATCCTTTAACGTACTGGAGGAATAGGAAGACATCTTATCAGAATCTTTTCCACCTGGCTTTACAGTTTTTGTGTACCCCAGCTTCATCCGTGCCTGTGAGTTTTCCAAAGCTGGGGAAATGGTGTCAAAAACAAACAAACAAAACAAAAAAAAACAACGCAATAGACTGAATGCAAAAACATTGGATAAACTTATTTTTCTGAATAGAAATTTATAATAAACTCTGAGTCAATTACATTTAAATGGGTAATATTATATTCACAATACTTTCATTTAATTTTCACTTAATGTAATTCACAGTATATTTTAAAGATTTCTACAATATTTGCAATGTAAAACATATAAAATGATTCCATGGAAAGTACAATACCTTACAGTGTATACAAGTATAAAAGTATAATATAACTAGGTCATTGAATCAGTGTCTGTTGTGAGTCTAATTTGCCTGTAATGATATTTAAGGTCCAGCAGGTGTCAGTATGGAGCAAAACAGCAACACTGTGTCGACACAGTATCGATACAGTTTGGGGAATGTGCTGAAACGCTTCACGAGGCCTCATCTACCCATCACTAGCCACTACAAGACAAAATACACAGCACACGGAGGGTAGCAACATTAACAACGCGACAGAGGGCAAAAGCAAATATAGAGCTTAAATACACAGTGGAGTAATTATGGAATGGAAAACAGGAGGGAGACACAGCTGGGTGAAATTAGGGCTAACGAGACGGGGGAAAGTAAAACTGAATACACTGACATAAAACATGGACCTTCAAAGTAAAACAGGAAACAAGAAACAAATAACAAAGACACAGACTTGACACTGAACTAAATCTAGAATAATAATAATCAAAACAGCTCCACTAAAGATTCAGAACATAATTCCTAATACAGAAAAAACACTAAAATATAACAAACAGAAAATTCTGGGTCAAAATGACCTAGAACCAGGGGCGTTTTTAGCCCATTTAGCCCAAAATGAATCAAAGCACCCCCCAAAGATTTCTTACTTTTTTTGACAATTTGCTGTTTGTGTCACACTGCTAAAAATATAAAAAGCATACAGTACTTGGTTAAGACGTAATAGTTTAAGAACAAAAGTATAGTAGTATAGTATAACCACAAAATGGTTAGTTCGAGCTCGCCTCTTCCCTACCCTGGCTCTAGCGCCCTTTCTGCCAGAGCGATGGTGGCTGAGACGCAGCGGCGCGGAGGTGTAAGTGCCTGGCTTAAAACAGGACATGTTAGCTGCATTTAACCTTCAGTTACTCTTTATATAGTTAGGTAGGAGTCAGACCATGTTTCTTTTTAGCTGAAAAACATTACACCCAGGTAACCTGCAGTGTTGAAAACGTGCTTTCAGACAATGTTTGCTACCCTACCTACAATCCGTCCTATTCTGTAGTAAAATCAGCGACATTTGAGCGTCCTGTTGCTCCCATTGAAATTCATATAGCCTATTTAAAATCTAAAACTTAAAATTGTCCGTAGCCTACTGTTGTTACCACTGTCCTGTTTGAAATGGAATGAGAGAAGCTGCTTATTTTGTCATATGTGCATGTGCCGAT